>NW_022631016.1:24418345-24556234 GCF_010015895.1 Lontra canadensis | reverse complement strand
AGAGAGAGAGAGAAAAGAATAGAATAGAAAAGAAAAGAAAAGAAAAGGGATTGTTTGCCGGTCCCACTGAGAATGTGGGATGGAGAGGACTCCAATGGCATCGGAGAGAGGCCATAGCTGGTGCAGGCCTCTTCCCGGGGCTGGAGAGACTTGAAAGACAAATGTGTCTTCTCCGCACACTTAGTGCCTTAACAAGCCATCTCCAGGCTAAGCGGCCTTATCGGACCACAAAGGGCCTCTTCAACGACTGACTTTTCAAACCGTAAATGCTCCCAGTGTTTTCTTGAACACATTTGTAAACAGAATGCAGAGCTCTTTAGACCATGGGCAATCAGAATCTAAATCCAATGACCTACCTGGCTTTCAGTCCTGCCTCTGCCCAGCACTACAGAACCACAGGAAAGGAATTCTTTCCCAACTCTCTCTTTATCCCATTTCTAGTATACGGATAGTATAAGATTGGGAATTTAAAAATTTTAAATCCCAAAAAAGGATCCATCATTGTATATGCGACTTATGCTTAGGCCCAAAGAACAACACAATTGATGTAAAATCAATAAATAAATCAGGAATAATCTGAGAAAATACTTTTATACTTTGATTTCCTTAAAGGAACATTGTACACATTTTCCCCCACTATCATTTAATTTGGCACACGCCTGGTGAGTGTTTAGTAAATCAAATTAAGTGTTCCTTTTCCTCTGTTCTTTAGTAATAGGGGTACAATCTAGGTACAATCATGATTCATTAAAAAAGCCAAGGGGGTACACAGATCTTCAATTCCTCCTCACCCGCCTGTGTCTTACACCATTGCCACTGAGAACAACAGTCCTGCAAATCTAGCCACTGCAGATGTGATTCTAGTTCCAATTGTGCTAGAAGGAGGCAAGTTCTCCAGTTTTCTGGGCCTCAGGTTCCCCCAGTGTGGAATTAGCAAGTCTGAAGGCATCACTCCTTCCAGAACACAGAGGAGGGGAGAGTCTGCAGGATCTCCTTCCTTTGCGCCCTAGCAACTTGACCTTGCATGTGAACTACAGATGTATCCCCTGAAACAAGTGAACAGATGAAAAGGCAGACATCCTGAAAGATTCCTTAAAGTGGGAACAGGGAGGTGAGAGGCTGCTCCCAGCAGTCCAGAGCTTTTCATCCAAAGCTGAGTGCAAGCTTCGGCGGGGTCGGCTAAAAAGTCCTGCTTTGTGCACTACTGGGCTGTCACGGAATTTGACAAGAGGCTTATTCATTTCTCGACACACTAACGGAAGGACCCGCTACTTGGTAGCAGACATTGTCACTGAGGGGTTTGCATACATACATCAGGATCTTTTCTCATTCCTCCTGAGAACAACCCTGTTAGGGACCTATTGTCCCAGAAGAGGAAATCGAGGCTTCAATATTTCTAGTGATCTGGCCAGTGAGAAGTTTTCTGCACTGCTAGGACTCCAGCCAAAGCCTCTGACCCCAATTCCAGAAACCTTCTTTTCCCTCTTGGCTGCCTCGGCCGGCGCCAGGCACCAGGCTTACCCACCCGGCTGCCAGCAGCACTTCTGCCTGCCCAGCCCCACTTCGCCGCAGGCCCCAGCAGCAGGCACCTCTCCTGTGCGACCAAGATGACACTTCCTCCACCACATGCAGACTCCCTCTCCAGAACCTCTCCTAACCTCTGCTTCCCTCCTACTTTCCCAGGAAGGGAGATGCCAGCTTTTTCTTTCCCTGCACCTGTTCCTGTTTACCTCTGGCTTCTTCCCTCCCCAACACCCCTTATCTTGTCTTCATTCTCTCCCACTGCTCTTTCATCTACCATACATGCCTGGGAAGGGGATTTGGGGGACATTCCTGAATAAACCTTCCCACAACACTACCACCTCCTCAAAATACCCACCAGATTATTTTTAACTGGTACATTTCTGGATGCAGTGTCTAAACGCCTGACTTCAATCGGCTTGGCAATCACTCTCTCCATCATCACTTGAACCTGGCTCCCATGACCATCCTTGACAACACTATTCTCAGTCTTCATGAAGGCTGGCCCTTCTCAGACATTCCTGCCTCTACCTGTCTGCCTACCTCCCTCAGGGGCTTGCCTGCCGCATCCTGCATGGTACTATGAAGACACTTCTGAAGGCAAAAGAAAGATTAAAAACTGTCCAGTCTCCAAGTCTGTCTTGCTAGCAATTCAGCCTCTCTTTGAGTTTGGTCCTGACCTTTTGTGGGTTCATCTTCCTTGGGAGGCTTCCCCTTCTGATTGGTGCAGTAAGAGGGCCCTGAGGCCACATTCCAACAGAGACACCTCCCCCACCCCCCGACTCACTCACACCATAGTCTAAGTTACTTAGGCCCACGTGACCTAGGCCAGGGGAGTATCTGCAGCTCTGTGTTATCTTGTCCTACCAGGTCTGGGACAACACTGAGTACAATCAGCAGGTGTTGGGAAGAGGGAGGTCATGGAGTGTGGCCTCTGCCTCTCTCCCTGAGGAAGCTAGCAGGTGGCTGGTGGAGGTTTTATCTGGGCATGAGTAAGACATGGTCCTAAAGAAACAGGCCCAGGGCAGCATGAGGAGTGTGCCAAGAGGTTCTGTAGAGCGAAGTCCAAAGGTGGGACGGCTCAACCTGGGAGAGAAAGACAGAGAATCCAGAGGAGGAGACCCCTGAGCTGGATCTTAAAGAGTGAGAAGTGGTTCAGCAGGAAGACCAGGGAAGAAAGGATCTTCCAGGACCTCACTCCTCCCACTACCATCCTCAGCAAATCAGCATTGTAGAGGCAAGAGTACAACCGGTCAGGAGGTCTACAGCTCCTAGGAGTATGTGGGGGGGGGGGGTGTCTGGGGACATAGCAGGAAAGAAGTCTGGAGAGGTACATGGGATTTGGAATTTATTCTGCATCCTGGGAGCCACAGGAGAGGAGAATGACAGGCCCCGGAGACTGAGAAGAAGTGGGAAGAGGGAGGAGAGGTCCGCAAGGCTTTCTCTAGGTTGTCGCAGGTTTGCGGAATGTTAAACTCCAAACTCCCTACTTCGATCACCTGTGTATTCACACGCCTCCCCTTCAGGTGATCTTCGCTTCTTCTTCACTCAAAGTCCAAGTAGCGCCCTTACTTCAGGGCCGTGTCTAATGAACTTTTCTTTTCTTCCCAATGCCTGCTGCCAGACTTCTTCCCACAGACCTCCTGCCCACCGTATGACAATAACCTTCTCACTGGGCGACTCACCTCCCATGTCTCCCGCTCTGATTCTTGCTACCAGAGATCAGATTCATCTCCCTAAAGCACAAAGCAACAGTCCCTAGCTCAAAAATCCCAAATATTTCCCTATCAGCGGCAGAACTAAGTTCCCCCAAGACCTCAGGCCAGCCTCTTCCATCCTATCCCCGGGGCCACATCAACCCCTCCACCCCTCAGCGCTCCCCCACAGAGCCTTTCAGATCTCCTCAGTCAAAAGTGACTTCTTTCTCCTCTGTCCTTCTAAAGCGTTTTTATTTGGACCACTCTCCAGGTGCCTTACTTATGAAATCAACCCTCCATCCAATAAGTACGGGACGCCTGTGACATGCCCCAGGTGCACGGTTTCGGGTCGGAGCTGTCAGTAGACTCTTCTCACTTCTCCTGACAGACTGAAACTCTGGCAAGGAGGGAGCCTCTACGTATCCCCAGGAGCCTCTGAGGGCCCATGCAAGGCAAACCACAGGTACTCCAAAAATAAAATGGTTGAAATGAATAGAGAAATTATCATAAGTTTCCTTAAATAGTAAACTGCCTTAAGTGCATGCAAAATCAATTTTAATGACAAAGATTTAAAGTATAATTCAATATTTTTTCCAGGAGCATATTAACTATGTCAAGGGAAGGTGCATTTATATGCTTTCCATGGTTCTGATTCTTTCCCTCCCAGCGCATCTCCCCCGCAGGCCCCCCCATCTCCCTGTCTGCCCACCCTGCATACACACTCACACCTTGTTAGTGGAGCACCAGTTCTTAGCCCATCTACTGGAAGAAGGAGTTGACGAAGCTAGAACAACCACCTACAGCCAGGGGTGTGTTCGGAGGCATTCTAGTCTGCCTCCACAAGCAACCCTCCCACACCACACCTGCCAACCTGGACCTACTTGACCCCCACCCAGAAGCCACAGACAGGGGAAAAGCTAGCCCCGTAGGAACAGCAGGCTCCTGGAGCCCAAGTCCAGGGCAGGATGTGGGAGACCCCACTGGGGAAGGACTAGCAGCCCTGAAGGTCCCGGGGAGCTCTCTCTAGAAGCAGATCCACAGTATCACTCTCTGCAGCCACGCAGGGACCCCCCTCCAGCTTCATCAGGCTTTGTCAGGGGAAACACATCCACCAAAAGCACCCACCTCTGTGGGAGGCAGCAGCCAGGCCAGCTGCGGGAGATGGATGTGGCTCCTTCCCCCAGCAGTCCCCCACCTCCAGTCCCCGTGCAGGGCGGTAGGGCTGCTGCTCTGGAACGCCCTCGTGCCTGCCATTCCAGTCTCAGCGACCAGCCCATGCCAGACCTGTCCTCTTTACACTCCACTGTCTCTTATCAAGGTCTCTGCATTGACCAGGCCTCTGAGGACAGTCTTCTGGCAAACTCCAGCCAGGGACCCTGGACCCTCCCCCTACTCAATTTACCGTTGCCGGAAGACAAGCAACCCAAAGACCTGAAACATCAAACCTGAGAGGGAGATGGGTAAGGGAAGAGAAGACAGAGAGAGAAAGGAGAAGGCCAGGTTTTTAGGAGGAACTCGACTTCACAGGGAAACCAGGATTTCCTCATGTGTACGTTTCCCCATCTCCCTGGGAGATGCCAACACTGCCCCCCAAAGATGTCCTTGCTTTTTGCGCTCCCCCTCCATTCCCTTGAGCGCGCGTCCCTTCCGCGGGCAGAGCCCCGGGCGAGAGGTGAGGAAGCGCGGGAGCCTGGACCCCAAGGCAATACCTTAGGCCGGAGCACCTGAGTACCTCCGCCCTGGGGGAGAGGACCAGGCGACGGCCGAGGTACGGGGGACCCAGGGCGCGGGCCCAGGCGGGGGCGCCTGGCCCTGACCTGAGTGTGCCCGGCAGTGCGGCTCGGGTCATCCCGCTGTCGCTGGCCTTCTTCCCGCGGCCGCGTCCTGACCGCCCCCGGCCGGATACGAGGGGAGTTCGAGCCGCCCAACCCGGGTTCGGCGCCCCACACACAGCCTCGCCGGGGCTGGGATTCCCGCACCGGGATTTGTCACTAAACTTTCCCGGGCCCGCTCGGTCTCGGGGGGTGCCACATCGCCCCACCCCCGCCCATCCGAAGCCCCGCGTCCCCGCCCCTGCGGGACGGTCGCTTCACCTGTGCGCGGCTCCGCGGAGCCTCCCGCTGCCGCTCCTCGCGCGTCCGCGGACCCAGGCGCCGCCCCGTGGGTCCCCGCGCTGCTGCCGCCGCCGCCACTGCTTCCACCGCCGGTGCCGCCGGTGCAGCCGGTGCCGCCGCCGCCGCCGCGCCTGCCCGGAGCTGCAGCGCCGCGGTTCACCCTCCGCGGCGGGAGGCGCAATCCCCGGCGCCCGCGGCTCGGCGGCTCCCCGCAGCCGCCACCCCACCGCGTCTCGCTGCCCGCGGCCGGCACGCACCGGCGCTGGGAGCCTGCTCCTCGCCCAGCTCTCCCAGCTGCGCGGCGCTGGGGATCCACGGAGCCTCCAGGATGGGCGGGGATTCCCTCCCTCTGGTAGCTTCGAGGGGCGGGAACTCCCTTCCCGGAGTGACAGGGACGGGGGGCGGGGATTCCCCTGCAGAAATGACAGGGTGGGCGGGGATTCCCCCGAGCGAGGCGCGCCGCGTGCCGCGTCCCTCCGGGCGAACCCGGAGTCCCGGGGCGCTGTCTTCAGAAACCTGGGGATCCTGGGAGGAAAGGATCCAGGGAGATGGCAGCTCAGAATTTCCAGATGGCGGGGCCTGGGGCGCCATCTAGGTGGAAAAAGAGAGAGCTAGGGGACTTGAAGTTGCCTTTGCCTAGCGTCCAGAAAAATGTCAATTGCCCTACACAGCTTGGGGTGGGGAGGCCAAAGGAGATGGGGGGAGGACTAACCACCCACATCAAGAAACCTTTGGCCTCTGGTTCTTCTGATACCCAAGGCGATTTAACACTGCTATGGGAATTTCGAGAAATTGGGGGGGGGGGGACCTCTTGGCACCTCAGAGCTGCTTAATCCCCCAGTTAAGCTCCTGAGAGAAATCCTCAGAGACAAAGTCCTATGGCCTTGGTGTGGTGGTTTTGGTCCCTGGGACAACTAGCCAAGAGCCCCTGCCTGAGTGGACTGTGAGAGCTAATGCCAATCGCCCTTGGCCTTATTCCAGGTCAGTCGAGGAACAGAAGCTCAGGATTTTTGGATCCTTCATTCCCGTGGATTTTCAGGAAGCCCTTCAAATATTTTTGGTTCTTTTTTTGTCATCCTTGTCATTCTGCCTACCACAGGGAGAGGATGATAAGAACATAATAGGGAGACTGCACAGCTCTGCAAATTAAGCTCTCTTAAGAGGAAAAAGCTGGTCTTTTTCAAGTGCTAGCAGATAAGAGTTAAAAACATATGAAAAATTACAAAACCTGGGATAATGAATAGTTGAATAATGCTTTTGACATTTTCTGCAGAGCAGTAATTGGAAATCTTTCCTTTGGGGGGATGGGGATGGGAATGGGGTGGGGCAGGGATCCGCTGCAGCTGTGCCCAGCAAGGCACTAAGCTCTGGTCTCTCAGAAGAACAAACAGATATAAATCACCTGCACAGATTGTGCAGCGCTGTCCCACAGCATCAGAGGCCAGGGGAGTCCCAAGGCATTCTGAGATGGTATTTTCATGGGGGAGTGCTTGGGTCATTGTTCTTCAGCTTTTATAATTACCAGACCACTGATCAATGTCTGCACAAATCCAAGCTTCCTATAGTATAAGCTGTACAGTCTTGGGCACCAAACTTCTCTCTTCCTATCTGTAAATAAAGAAAATACCTACCACCCAGGATTGTAGGGATTGGCAGTGACACAGCTACTCAGCACAGCACTTAGGAGGTGCTCGATGAAATGACAACCGTTACCCGGGAAAGTACCACTGGGACACCAAAGAAAAATCCTCTGGAATCAAACAGGGGTGGGGCTTTCTGTTTGTTTCATAGTCCCAGTCCCACATTCCACCGCTCTCTTCCTATCACATGAACCATAAAAAGGCAAAACCTGTCTTCTCAGCCTCTGCACCCAGCACTACCTCCTTCAGCACCCACTGAAAGTTTGCTGAATAAATGAATATGTAAATGAACTTATCGTTCCAACCGTTAGCATGGCTCTTCCTTACCCAATGCATCCCTAGCTCCTTCATTCCAGCCATGCATTCCTAACCTGCAAATTGTTTCCTCTGCCAGAACGACATTCTCACACTTCTGTGTCTGCTGAAATCCCAAAGAGTTAAATGTCACCCATTCTGGGAAGCCTTCTCTGATCACTGGCACCAACATCAGGTTTCTTCTCCTCCATTAATCTTTCTGTAAGTTGCTAATATAACCCTTGTCAGGTTGTATTAAGTTGTAGGAATCATAGTGTTTGCTCACACATTTCCAGTTTGTGAGTTCCTGGAGGAAAGAGAACCTAGGTCTTATTATTCGTGTTTCTAAATCTGGCATGGCATAGTGCACAACCCCTAATAGCCACTCAATAAAAATTTGCTGAATTAAAAGGAATCATTAAATATACAGATATATATGTTATAGTGTTATATGCAGGCATAAATATTATATATAAATATTATTTATGCATATGTAATATTTTCTCATCTGTCTCTTTCAGACATGGCTGTGCTGGCCAGCTTAAAATACTTCTAGTTTCAATCACTTTCATCCAATATTTTCCAGATAGTTTTTGGCAAATTCTTGCTGCTAAAAATAGCTCAGCTCTCAAGGGTCAATCAAATGCATGGAAATTTTCTTTTGCCCTTGCAGTCTTGCCAGTTTAGAAAGCTCACAACTGAGGGCATTTATTTTCCAGTGTTTGAAGATCAAAATGTAAATTTTTCCTGTCCCCTTGTTAAATATTTAGTCACAGATTAGTACTTCTATCCAAGTTGCCATTTTAATTTATTGCTCATAATATACATGATTTGGAGGAAGAGGTTGGATTTAGAAAATCTAAGGCTTAGTTAGGGACAAGAGAAGGTTAAAGTCATGAACCAAGAAAAAAAAATGTATTCTTCTGGGCCATAATCTATCAATGATAGGTAAAAGAATGCAGCGTACTTTAGGGGAGTCCAAGGAGATTGCCAAGGGCTGCAGCGGCATTTGGTTTCGCCCTCTGTGAAGAAGAAACACCCCCCACCAGGCAGCTCTAACTGAATTGGAAGTTTCATCACCAACTCAGATGAAATCTCGAAGGTTGCTTCCCATCTTTCCAGCTGCTCTTCCAAGTGTGTTGGGAGGAGAAGGAGTCTTCGTCAACAACTGGCTCAATTCCCTTCCTCCTCCCAGCCTCTGTGGGTTCATTTTATCTCCAAAACAGATTCTAGCTTCCCGTTTACCCAACTAATTAGCCTCCCTTTTTCTCCTCTGGAAATTCCTGGCCACTAACTCTTCCATTCAGGAACTCACATTGGAATGAGCCATCATCCCCTGGCCAAGGAAGGGTTTAAGAAGAGCAAATAAGGAACAATGACGGTCAAGCATCCGTATATTGGATCCTAATTTGGAATGTTTTTAAAGATCAGCAGAAGATTTGAAAATTCAGATGTCCTGCCATCAGCCCCTGAGATCATCATGTGCTGAATCTGTAGGACAGCTCTGGTTATTGCGCATTTAACCTGCGCCCTGTGATTGTGACTTGGGTGGCCCACAGAACTTATTCAAAGAAATATTGAAATAGAGTGACTTTAAAAATGGTAGGGAGCCCGAGTTAGATCATATTCTGGTGTTTGGTCATAGTGCTGATGGATTTTATTTTAAACCTTGATGAAAATTTTGTAACATTTATTCCATCTCAGACCATATATTTTTTAGCCAGGATACAAAATGGACCTACAGGTGATGTATCCTGTTTTCAAATACTTGTTTAGGGGAAAGATTTAAATACTTTTCATCCTGTGTATATTGAAAAAGATGAGTTTCACTGTGTCCACGAGCATGACATTGGAACTTATGCAAATGTGTTTTATTGTTTTCAGTGTTGTGCAATATTATGGCACATGCAGAATTTATGAATTTCTCCTAGGGGACTGCCCCATACAGAGTATACTATCTCTCCTTCTATTTATTTAGCCAGCTAAATCGTCCATTTTTTTATCTTTGACTCAGCCTTTCATTTATACTATGTAAGCATGGTTGCCAGGGTAATTTTTTTTAATAAAATTTTTGGCAGGAAAGAATGAATTATACACTAGCAAGTACAGACCAGATATTGCTTGTTATTTTCACAATTTATATAGATGATGCAATAATTCTGTCCAGTACTGAATTGCCCTACATGCTCAGGGCACCAGTAAAACCAGGCTACCGAAGAAAGAGAGAGAGGTTCAGCTTTGATTAACATAACCAGTACTGTGCTATCAGCATATCTAAAGAGAAGAGAAGCTATGTTAGTTCCACATATGCATAGGTTTGTTTTCTAGTTGTCCAGTGTCTTTTTTTTTTGAATTTACATAAGACAGGACATGGGGATCTTCTTGGGGCTTGGGGCTTCGATCATATTGGAACACCTGTAAAAGACATTTTCCTTCCAGAAGTTGGGAAACTTGTATCCTCCCCCTGTGGCTCTTCTAATTCAGTCAAATCACCGTGCATCTAAACTGGTAGACTATTTAGGTAAGATATTTCCTAACTCCTCATTTTGTGCACAACACATTCTCATTCCTAACTCCTATCTCCCCTGCTGATTATTCTCCTTGTTCAGTTCTGCTCTACTTACTTATGAAAAGGAGTCATTCTAAGTCAATCATATGCTATTTTTACTCCTTCATCAGATACTTCCACTTCCAGATATCTTCATTTAATAATCTCCAAAAAAGCAATTATAAAAATAAACATATTACTAGTCTCTCTCTTCTGTTTTTTTTTTAATTGTTGCTGTTGTTTCTTTTTCTTAATTTTATGTTCACTCCTTATTGTCTCTTTTGTCAATCTCAGCACCTGTCTTTACTGGGACAGCTGAAATGGACACGGAAATAAAAGCCAGGCAATGATACCCAGCCTACAAAGCCACAGATCAGTGCTGTGTTCTGCGGCCAATCACAGTAACTCAGTAAAGTGCGGGGTTACCTAAGGCAAACTTCTCTCAAGTGGGGAAAATAATACCTGTCTCTGAAGATCTCATTAGTTTTTTGAGTCCCCAGTGAAATCATAGATGCAAAAATACTTGGAAAAAATCAAAGTTCTCTCCAAATGAGAAAAGTTGAGAGCAATAGCTCTTGGAATGGCAATTTCAGTTTGTCACAGAAAATACATGACTGAGATGATTTGCATTTCATCTCAGTATACAGTAAGAATCACCAAGGGCAGTAGATAAGGCAGTTGATAAATCATCATTAACAACTTATTTGCATGATGTATGAATTAGTAGGGCCAAACACAAGAAATTGCCTCTCTGCTGGGTTCAGGATGATACACTGGTCAATGAAAACCACAGAAAGCAGAACCTTTGAATAAACAATACATGGACTTGAAAAAAGTCAGTCATTGTCTATTGGAAAATACATAAGAACAGCTTATTTTTGTTTGTTTTAGCAGATGCTAATAGTGACCTCCTTCTTTCTAATTGCCCATCTGAGTGGGTTCCTCTAAGTGTGCTCTTGAAAAGAGCCCCAGGAATCATGCTCTTGGTTGGTCTTTATTTAAGTCACAAGGTTCTTCTCATTTCTGGTTAATAGAAAACCATTAAAAAATATTTAAATGCTCATTTTCTCCATTTGTTAAATGTTTTTCAGGAATCCAGGGAGCAGTGAATCCTCTTTTCTGCTTTACTATGTACTTATCAACAAAGCAAATAACCTAAATTGCTTTTAAATAATTTGTTTTTGCAACTTAGATGATCAGACCACCTGGAAATAGAGAAGAAACAAAAGAATGAAAGCCAACACAAGCTGACGAGAGCTCAGAATTCTAGAGCCCAAAGGAGACTCCTTAGGAATCAACTTGCCCTACTTTGGAAATCTGTCCATCATTTTGGAAATACTAATTCTGCCTATTGAATGCCTGGTTTTCAGAATCAAGATGACGCATCTCAGGATAATGGGCTCTGAGGACAGAGAGCCCAACTTCAAGGACTGAAGTTATCCATGTTCCCTTACCATCGAAGGGTGCACACAGATCTCTGTCTCGTGCCAGAGTAGAGGAAATATTCTCCACAGAAGGCAGCAGACCTATAAATTAATTCCTTATGATAAATTCCAAATGCTCTTTAAAGAATGATGTTTTTCTTATTAAAGTCTTTTGAGATTGTATCATCAGTCAGAATGTCACAGGCTTATCAATATTGTATCTCCAGCATGAATTTGCAAGAGAGTGCTTCTAGAGACCAAAAAAGTTCACAGAATATGCAGTAATACAGAGCATCATATAGCAGGGTTTCCCAAAGTTTGCTTCTTTGGCATGCACTTACTTTTCTAACAAGGACTCACAATCTATTCCAAAACCGAACTTTTTTTTTTTTTCTGGAGGTGCTAATTGTAAATCTTTTTCTAAAATTAAAGTGAATGGTCCTATAGATACCATTTCATATTAGAGGTTTCTGGTGGGCCCCACCAGGGTGAGGTCAGAGAGGTGCCTAGGATACAAAATATAGAGAAGCACTCACTCTTAGGGTTGGGCGCTCACTGTCCGGGCTGTGCCTAACCCTAGCAGTGAGGACTGGCTTAATTTTTTTTTTTTAATTTAAGATTTTATTTATTTATTTGCCAGAAAGCAAGTGAGAGAGAAAGAGTGAATATACAAGCAGGGGGAGCTGCAGGGAGAAGGAGAAGCAGGTTGCCCGCTGAGCAAGGATACCGATGTGTGATTCAATCCCAGGACCCCAGGATCATGACCTGAGCCGAAGGCAAATGCCCAACCAACCGAGCCACCCAGGTATCCCAGGCCTGCCTTAATTTTGTGCCCTAGGCCTCACTCTTGTCTCCTTCTAGCCCTGGTGATGGTTGCTAAGTTCGCTGCCCTGCCTCCTGCCTCACGGATGACCACACACATGCTGCAAAACACAACGGTCAACACTTCACAGACCATCAGCAGAGGCAGGCCTGGCCCCACCATGTCCACTTTTTGTTTTTTACACCTCAACTGCACTGGGGTAGTTTGAATGCTCAGCAGCCTCCAAGACACATTGGAGGTGTAAATGCGACTTCTTCACTTTTGCATTAGTCCATCCCTACTATGAGCCTTTTTTCAGTGATCTGCCACTTGCCAGGCTCTCAGATCTATGATATTCTGCCCCCACTCCAATGCAGTTTCCTCTCTCTAGCCAATGGGCTCTCCCAACTCGATCATCAACAAGCATCCCCATTCCCTCACCCTCTTTGCTAAAACGCTTTCCTCCAGACTCTCACCCTCCAGTGAAGACACAGCTTCCCCTGCTGCTCTCTCCAGTGGAGGCTGCTTATTTGGTTATAACAAACATCAGCTTACAGCTCAAGGTCAGGAATGGTGTGAGGACCCCCATGCTTTGGGTCTTTGGCCTATTGTTTCCGTCACTCTCTTATCTAAACTATTTTGTGCCTTGGTTGGACCCACCTGAAAACTCCATGCCTTTCCCTGCACCAATGCCTGACGCTGAAGCACTGATGGGAAACCAAACCCAAAACCATACCTGGGTAGACAGTGAATTCCTGGTTGACCATAGCAACCAGCTCTAAACAGTGTCCACTACTATTTCTCTAGCCAACCCACTCCCCTATTTATGCAATAAGTGTTTCAAACCTTCCTCACCACGTTAAGTGTGTTTCAAACCTTCCTCACCACATTAAGTTTCCGTCTCCTCCTGCCTTACCCTTGTCTTACCTTCTCTTTATCTTAAGATGACCTTGCTTTCTAATTCTCAGATAAAATCAGTTATGAGATAGGAGCTCTTTTAACTTCCTACTTTCAGATTAAGAGATTTCCCCCAAATCAACATCCACCTTCCTCTTCCTTCTTTCAGGGGTCATCTCTCTACTTGGATATCCTGCAGGTGCCTCATACTATGTAAGTATGAACTGAACTTATGCTCTTCCCCCCACCAAATTCTCTTCTATTATTAACCATCCTGGTAAATAGAGCTCTAATATTCCCACTTGTCCAAACCCAATGCCTCAGTGTCTCTCACTCCTGGTCTCCAAAAAGTACATCCTGTCAATTCTTTTTCAAGTACCTGTAGGCTCTGTCACTCTGGCCCAGGCTACCTTTATCTTTTGTCTACACCAGGGGCTGGCAATTAGTTTTTATTGGAACACAGCCATGATCATTCATTTATGGGTTGTCTACGGCTGCTTGCACTTCAAGGGCAGAATCGAGTAGTTGCCACAAAAACCATATGGCCCACAGAGCAAAAAATATTTACCTTCTGATCCTTTACAGAGGAAGTTTGCCAATGCGACTCTTGTTCTACGCTATTGCCGGAACCTCCTGAAAGCACCCCGCACCAAGCCTGATATTCTGTTTTCAGGCTCATGCCCCTTAGTACAACTGGTCATACTTTAAAAGTCTCCTATCACTGGGGCACCTGGGTGGCTCAGTGGGTTAAGCCTTTGCCTTTGGCTCAGGTCATGATCTCAGGGTCCTGGGATTGAGTCCTGCATCGGGCTCTCTGCTCAGCGGGGAGCCTGCTTTCCCCTCTCTCTCTGCTTGCCTCTCTGCCTACTTGTGATCTCTCTCTCTCAAAAACTAAATAAAATCTTAAAAAAAAAAAGTCTCCTATCACTATGCTTGGAATTTTTCAGTGCAGGAACATCATGCTTGGGATGAGATGCAGTGTGTCTAGCCTGCTTTGCTTGGCCCCACGTGATTGGCCCTTTCTACTGGTCGTTCTCACTTTGTACCACTCTGCCTCTTGCTTGCCAAACCCAGAAGTGCTATCTGCCTTTCAGATTCACGCACCGTGCTTTCATTCTACAGGATCTGGAAATTTTTGTTTCCTCTGCCTTGGAGGCTCTTTTTCTTCCTCGATTTGCCCCTCATCCCATTCGTCCTTGTTCATCAGGATTCTGTCTCGTCGCCACTTCCTCCAGGAAGCCTTCTCTTTCTCCCAGGTTGGGTGCCCTATTTCATGGCACTATGCATTTTTCTTTTAAAGCATTTGTCTTGATTGCTCTTCATTCTTTGTGAATTTTTTTTAACATTTGCTTTTAAAAAAATAGATTTAAAAATATAGACTGTGGGTATTATGGTAGAAAATCTTTGTCTATCTGATTCAGAAATGGAATATTTAGTTCTTGACGTAGTGCCTGGCACAAGATAAGTACTCAGGAAATATTTGTTGGATGAATAGCAAAAGCATAATAAGGTGCTCATGGTACTGGGAGGTAATATACACAGACCATTTAGTTAATCACCCTTATACTGGCAAATTTGTATTATTATGCTTTTACTTTGCATTGCTGCTGGACTTCTTGATTCAACAACAACAGAAAAGATACCTAAAAAGCATTGTATTCCTGTAACATGTAACATGAATTGTTCTTCAGTTGGTTTCCTGTTTGGCTGTTTATAGCAAGCATATTTGACTTTTCGTAGTGTGAGACCTCTACAAACCAATGCATCCAATTCTGGGAGCCAAAAGTCATATTCACTAACATGTGTTTCCTAGACTAGATGGTCCCTGCTTGCCCTCCAGAGCTACTTCCCACCATTTATCCTGCTCTGTGCCTCAGGAAGCTGACCTCCTATTGTGTTCCTCCTTGTTTCTTGCCTTCTAGTTAGGGCACCACCAATGGGAGATCAAAAGCAGGAGAGCAAGAAGGCATTGATCTCTCTGGCTCCTCATTTGGGCTGTGGTTTGACAGTGACTCTGCTCTTCTGCCTGAGCTTCTAGCTCCTATCAGGGAACTGCTCCAACCTATAACTCTTACCAGACCCTTTCTCTGTAGGGACTCCTTTCTCTTGCTTATTCTGGCCTACAGTAATTCCAGCTCCCTGCAGTTGCTAGCCTTGGCATGCTTCATTATCCCTTTTTGTTTTCCTTAACTTGTCCACACCTTTGTCAATTAAAATCTCCCCAATTATTCCTGCGTGAGTGTGCTGTCTGTTTTCTGATAGGACCCTGACTCATACAATTCAGTTGCCTAAATAAATATAATGAAATCACATCAAGAGGTTCTCATGTGCTTCTCTAGATCTCTCAGCTACCTCTCAGACAGTCTGCGTGCTCAGCTGATATGAGCTTAGGTGCCATTCTCCCCATTTCCCAGGGAGACAGCAGGAATCTGGAAGCACTCAAAGTAAGAGATGTATCCACAATTCCAAAGCTTGGTGATGGCAGAGTCAAAGCTACACCTCAATTCTGAAACTTACACATCAAATTCAGAGCTATATCTTGGCTACTTCCATCCTGCCAGAATCTGAACAGCTAGGATCCTTTATAAATCATTGTTGGTGACAAACCTCTCTGTAGTGAGTCTAATCCAGGTGAACTCTGAAGCTGGTGGGTGTGCAGTTGGCTCTGTGCCCCAATTTGGAGCAGGTCTGGGACGCATTCCCAGATGGCTCTTGGATGCCATTACTTTTTCTGGCTGCATTCCTGGGGGAGGTGGGAAAATACACATAGGTCTCCTAGCTGCAAACCCAAGCAAAGAGCACATTGTTGTATCTTTAGCAAATGATAGCACACAAACGGAAAGCCAAAGGAGTACAGAGACATATCTACCCAGCTGAACTAATTCACTCTTTGGAGCTAAGGGGCAGCCAGTATAGAAGATTCTCTATCCTCTTCTTAAAAGAAAGTACCCAAGGCTTTGAGCAAATCACAGACAACCCTTCATTCTACCCTCTCAGTTTCCTCCCCTGGAAAATGGAGTTTCCTCCTCTGGAAAATTGGTAGAAAGGGGAGCAATTACCTATTAACATGAGCAAAAATCTCCATGGGCCTTAATTTTAAAGCCTCAAATACAAAACTACTATTGATTTTCCTCTTTGGTGGGGGGCAGAAGACAGCTCCCATAGACGGGCAGTATGAGTCATAGTTTAAAGCATGGACTCTGGAACCAGACTACCTAGATTCGTATCCCACTTCTGCCACTAACTAGCTGTGTGATCTTGGGAAAGTAACTTAACCGAACTTCTCTGTGCTTCTGTTTCCTTGTCTGTAAAATGGGAATAATGGTAGTATCTCTCTCATATGGTTGACATGAAGATTATATGAGTGATTATAAGCAAAGCATTTTGAATAGAGCCTAGTAAGACTACCTATATAAGGTAGTTGAATAAAGTTGTTTCAGGAATTATCCGTGTTTCTTTAGACAGATACGTCTGGAGTATTGAACTGTTCCGTGATTTTTCATCACTTTTTGCTTGGGGCCCAAATAACTTCTAGGATGAAATAACAGATCCTAGAGAAGCTGGCTAGCTGTGCCAATCATTAGATCAAGGGAATTTGGCTTGTGTCTTAACTGCCGTTAGGAAGAAAATATACCTGGTATGCTACTAATTGGAAAAGCACATTCTGATAGATGACTCAGCCTGGCAAACTCATCAGTTATGCCCTCAGAAGAAGGGGGAGCACAGCCTTACCTGATGCAAGACTGATGAGATGTCTTTTAAGCAGGCCATCCATCACTGATAACCAAAGGCCTGATGTGAGTCCCTATCCATCATTCACGAAAAGTCTTCTCATTGGGGTCTCCGTCCCACAAGGTAGCACATTTTTTGCACTTCTCAGTGGCTGAATTCTTCTCCTCCTTACTTCTTATATTTCCTGTTGGAAGTCAGCAACCTGCCCCGTTTTCCGGAAGTAAGCTATGGTTTTCTCAACTGGCTCCCAAGTAAAACACAGGTCCTCTAGGCCTGAGGAGGAGCTCAGTGTCTGTAGCAGGTTCTCCTCCTCTTAGGGAAGTCCTGATGGACTGATGTCTTTAATGAAACCATTTCAGTTCCCCTGAGAAGTCAAGAGTTCATGAGAGTGACTGTCCTTTCGGAGCTCAGTAATGCTGGACAATTTTCACTGAGTACTCACTGTCTGCTAGGCACTATGCCAAACACTTTACATAACATTCTCATTTATTCTCAGAATCATCCTATGAGATAGCACAAAAGTTCATTATCTGAGTCCCTGGAGCAGCAGTGTCCTATAGAAATGTCACATGAGTCACAAATGTGGCCACACATGCCATTTTGAGTTTTCTAGTAGACACATTATAAAAAGTAAAAAGAAACAAGAGGAGCTCATTTTAATGATATGTTTTAACCCTATGTATTTTAAAATTGGCATTTTGACATGTAATCCATATAAAAGCTATTAATGAGATATATTACATTCTGCTTTTTGTACTAAGTATTCAAAATCCAAATTCCAATTAATAAATGTAGAAAGAATGAGGAGAATAGGAAATCATCATGTGTCAAACAGCACAGTAATAATCATTGCATGCAAGTTCCATCTATGAGTGCTAAAATTGGAGAATGAGACTTTGAGGAAAAATGGGGTATTTGCAAACTCTGAACTATCTCTCAAGATTTTATTAATCTCAAAGGAAGAAACAGTAACTTTGTAGTGGAGAAACTCTGCAAACATCATCTCCACAGTGAGCAGAATTAACATCATCAAAATAGGACATATCAATATCATGTACCCCAGATAGGATGTTCAGAGAAGATCTCACTTTTGAGAGCTTACCAAAAATCTATAACCTCAGTATAATTGTGGGAAAGCATCAGAAGTGTCTCAAATTGAGAATCAGCATGTAAAATAACTGATTAATACTTTTCCAAAATGTCAAGATCATAAAAGACAAGGAAAGACCAAGGAACTCTCACAGATTGTGGGGGTTGGGTTGCGGCGGAGATCAAGGAGGTAAAAGATCAATGCAATGAGGGGGTGGGACTGGATCAGATCCTGATGCAGAAAAATGACATCAGTGAAAAAACCGGTACAATTTGAGTAAGGTGTATACTTCAGTTAAAAACCATGTGCCGGGGCGCCTGGGTGGCTCAGAGGGTTAAGCCTCTGCCTTCGGCTCAGGTCATGATCTCAGGGTCCTGGGATGGAGACCCACATCGCATCAGGCTCTCTACTCAGCAGAGAGCTTCTCTCTCTCTCTGCTTCTCCCTCTCTTTGCCTACTTGTGATTTCTGTCAAATAAATAAATAAAATCTTAAAAAAAAAAAATCATGTGCCAGTGTTGTTCATTTCATGGTTTTGACTGTTTATCCTAGTTATGTAAGTTTTTAACAGCAGGAGGAATCTGGGTAAAAGGTATACAGGAACTCTACTCCTTCTGCAATTTTTCCGTGAGTCCAAAACTATTTCAAAATAAAAAATAAGAGAAAATAGTGCATTGCAAGTAAAAATACAAATACCTCTGAACTTATTTCAAAAGATTCAAGAGTCTATGAAGCTGATGAAAGTATTGAAATATTGCTTAAAAATGCACGAAAAACCATTGACAAACTAGGTAAAATGGTTAACATTTGGAGAAGAGAAATCAACAAGGATGGTAACAGGATGTGGGTTTCAAAAATGTCAAGGAATTATGAAGAATCCTTGGAAAAACGAATGGAGCTTTCTAGTATGTTTGCCAAAAAATTTCTACTATAAAATCATACATTAAATGAAAGCTGTTTATCATGCCACATATCATTTTAGTTTAAAAATTATGCCAAAATAGCCACATGAAATTGATCCATGTTCATTCTAAGAATAAACACATAGTTGCAATTATAACCTATGCTCTACTGAATAAGACAAAATTTTATTTTTATAATTTGTAGCTCTATTTTCTTAGATTAAAAAAGCCTCACTTAAATTTTTAGTTCATCTTAAATGGCTTGACTTCCATCTCTTCTAGCTTCAATTATCCTTGTATCACGTGCACTTCCCATCATTTACTAGGCGATCCATGCGGTAACAATATGCATTCTGCATTGTCCGGAAGTGAGGGGCTCTCTGTTTCCATTACCTGATCAAATTTCCTCCAAGTTATCCAAAACAAGTTTCATGACATCTGTAAGGACAAGGCACCCTGGAATGTTCTATTTTCTAACACTCTTTATGAATTTATTGAGGATGGGGCAACTCCATAAATAAACAGAAGACAAAGAAGAGAATGGACGTGAATGAGCAGATGAACTTGATCAGCCATGTTTGTGTGACATCTGTGAAATATCTACCTTTTATCTCCAAGAACCATCAACCTGTTAAAGATGACACTTATTTTTAAATAAACCCACTGATTATTAACACAAAAACTAAACCATAGCCAATGAAATCATTCAAAGTGCTTGCACTATTCAAAATGATGGGCTGTGATATTTAAAATGAGACTGGAAGAGGCTAGAAAGACTGAAGAAAGGAGATATATATAATCAAAAAAGAGCTTCCTACATTTGAATCTATCAATAGCAAATGATATGGACAGAAGACGACTAAGTTACAATGAAGGGTAAGAGGATGCAAGTGCAGAATGGGTGGAAGAAATTTGGAGAAGCCACGTGAGAAAATATTCTCCAATGGGCTCCTAATATCTGGAGCGAGCATTGCTTTAGAGTGAAGCGCACACGCATGTGTGTGCATACACACACACACACACACACACACACACACACAGGTAGTCCCACATGACGGAAGCTTAGATGACATCAGTGAGGTCATTATTAAAATGCAATATAGTAAGTTAACAGTTTGTCACTGGCCCCCATCACACCTTAGGTTATTTTGGAGAAAAGCTCTCAGTCTCCAAGAATGAAACAGGGCAAGTGTACATGCTGGCACATGTAGATTCATGCGGATTCATCTTTATCCCGAAATGACTGTCAAGACAATTGAAAATTGGCCAGTCTTCTAGCAACCTATTGTGCTAACAGTTGGAGAGGTGCCACACCTGGGCCAGGCCAATGTCAGAAACCGGTACAGGGACAGTAGGGAGTGGCTTCCTGATCAGCGTATCAGCAAAGTCAAAACCTTTGTGGTCCAACCTTTTGCAAAAAGAGCTGGTCACTTCCTGTTGGCCCTAGGGGGGCTGAAATCCTGGTGGGGCCTCTCTCATCCAAACCACAGTGCTCCTGTGAGTTTACCAAGGTAAAGAAGGGACGGGTGGGGACAGGGTGGGGAGAGGGGTGATGACCCTTTCTTGATCTAGCCCTCACAACACCCATAACTTTCGTTAATTCTTCACAGACCTTCTGGAGATTTCTTTCTCTGGGCATCCTGCCTCTGGTCCCTCAAATTGTGCAGTAAGTGGATTCCTCAGTGCACTGCTTCCTACAATCCCCCCTCAGGGCTAGTGCTCAGCTCTTATCCCTCTTTGGGAATTGCCTTAAGGCAAATAAAGATCCAGGCTCCTTGCCCCAATTCAGGACAACTCTGCAGAGTCATTTCAGTTTCTGATTTCCTCATGGGTCTGGCCAAGACCTCTGTTAAAATTGTATCACAGACCAACTCCGCCCTCTGGCCAGTTGTGCTTTCGTCCCTTCCTTCCACAGATGTTGATCCCAGCATCACTCCCTTATCAACTAACTATGCACAAATCCCCAACTCAGAGTCTGCTTCCTAGAAGACCCAATTCACAGCACATTCCCTTCTCTGTTTCACCATCCCCTGCCTGCCACCACGGCCCTCTTGTCAACCAATCCTTAGCTCTGTTGGCATTTCTTCCCTACACTGACTTCCCAGGGCCACTGATCCTGAGTACTTGGTCCCTGTGTCCTACAGTTACCAGAGAAAAGTCCCCCATCCCTCTAGGCATGATTAGCCACCTCAATCTGCCAAAGGGAAGGAAGATCTGGCCTGCTGTCACCGTACATATCCATCTGGAGCCAATGTGAACTTTGTCTTTCTTGAGACTCAACCCATCCCACAGCTCTCACTTTACTGAAGGCAGGATATGCTGACTAGTCATTCCTTGGCCAAAGTTTCACAGAGTCTTAGGCAACCTCCCTTGTATATTTGGCCAAGATGCCTTCCTATCCACCTGAGCAACAGTGTCAAGTAAGCACAGCAAACCAGAGCCATGGGTCCTCTGTTCTTGCCTAAATGTAGCAGCTGCAAGTGCCTAGAGTGGTGTCAGAGGAGAACCCTGCAACTGTGTTGCATTTGTGAGGATCAGTTCCAATGGGGATAAAAGAGAGAAAACAGGGCCAGAGAAACTATGTTCTCAGTCTTCTACCCTGTGGAAATTCTGGAAGTCAGAACGACATGGATACAAGAACAGAACTCAAGAAGCAGGAGAGGCTAGATTGTCACTGAGCAGAGAGGACGTCAGGGCAGCCTGTGAGAGAGACGGGTGGTAAGGGCAGCCTCTGAGCAGAGAGGGGAGGTGAGGACAGCTCTGAGCAGAGAGGTAGGGAAGAGAATGCTGTAGGTGAGTGGGTTGGGGAGGGGCGGGTGGTGGTAAGTCAGTAAGATGAGATATGGGCTAGGTCGGGTGGTTTGGTAACCAAAGCCACAAAACAGAGTTCCTTTCTTTCTCTGCTCCCCTCCAATCCCAATCCTCTGAGGAATTCTGGTAGGTGTGGGCAACTCCTCAGAGGCACTCT
This sequence comes from Lontra canadensis, assembly GCF_010015895.1. Taxonomy (NCBI): domain Eukaryota; kingdom Metazoa; phylum Chordata; class Mammalia; order Carnivora; family Mustelidae; genus Lontra; species Lontra canadensis. The sequence continues at coordinate 24,534,606 of NW_022631016.1, read as the reverse complement.
AAATACAAAGAACTCCACAGACCTTCCAAACGCGAAACAAGGTGCTTGTTACTGACAGCCTCAGCCAAGATGCCACCTTCTCATGTCACCCAATTGTCGGGGTATCAGTGGTCTCAAACACGAGATGCTGAGCCCTGACACACTCCGTTGTGACGGCTGGAAGTAGAGAAACATCTCCCACTCCTCATGGGGATTAGCGGGCCCCAGGTAGTTTTCCCATGAGCTACACAAGGCCAAGCCCAACCTCTCTGGCAGCCCCCCAGCTGCAAAGAGCCCAGCACACCGGGCCAGGGGAATCATGCCCACAGCTCCCACCAAGACCAAGGAATACAGAAACACAGTTTGCTCTTGGTTCTCTCAAAAAATAACCTTGGGATTTTTTTGCTCCTGAACTTTGAGAGAGCTTCTAGAAGAAGAGTGAAATGATGGACGTTGTCAAGGCTGAGAGCCCTCCTAGAAAGGGACAAAGGAACAGCTCTTGCGGCTGGAGGCGTGGAGGGCAGCAGGACCCAGGCGCAGGCTGAAACTGCACTAGGAGGCAGGGATCCTGGCTTTCCCCCGGGGGCCCTCAGCATGTTGTTTGCTTGGGTGGCCACGTGCTTTACAACATTCACTGATGCTGATGCTCATGAGATCATCCCACAGTGGATCATGCATGCACTAAGGGCCTTGGCTGAGGCTGATACTAGTCTATTAATTAAAAATTAAGGCTCCCTCAAGGAAAACTACTGACCCAGAAACTAAGATGAGCACAGTGGGGGAAAAAGCGCAATTTCTTCCTCTGCTTGTCCATTTCCTATAACAGTCTTTCAGAGTGTTTTTCGTGCCCATTGTTTCCACATGAGAGCCCTGTCACGGATTTAAAACACACACAGAAAAGGAGGAAATGAGTAATCTATGTGGAGATGCTCAAATCAATAATTGTAGGCCAGTGGTAATTGCTAAGAATTATTGCAGTCTGAAGATATAAGTGGTAATGCCTCGTGAACTAAAATGATCTTGTGAAGGAGTTTTCCACGCTACATAAAGGGTGGGAGGGGGTACCATGTTGGAGCCGGAGAAAGGCTGTCAGAGCGCACAGCAATTTGGAATGGGCCCCTTTGCTTCAGCTCTTTTTCCAGGGCAATTTCCTACTTATACAGAGTGAAGCTGGGTTAGTGGTACAGGTATTGTTTAGTTTATCAAGTTGGCTTGATAGTGAAGTCAGTGGTCTAGGACTCATTAGTCAAGCAGAGCAGGGAGTTAAAAAGAGAAGTCTTATGTGACAGAGCGTGGGGAATTAATTTTCCCCACTGACTGGAGCACATTCCCTGAACTTGACATTCCTTGCTGAGTTAGGCTGGCGGAAGTGGAAGTCGGTGGGTGCTGCAGATGCTGCTGAAGCCCCCAGGACAGGCTCACCCGTAAAACAGAGGGTGGGGTCTAATTCCCAGGCTCCTTCACAAACACACACACAGGCAGCCAGCTGTCAATCAAGAACTTCCTGAAGAGGCCTCGCTCTCTCCTCTCCTACGTGCCATAAGAACCTTGGGACTGACTCAACAGAGCCGAATTTCCAAATGAGTGAAAACTTAATGAATGTCCTTCATTTTCCACATGGCTGGCAGTACTCGGGCAGTGATTAGACACATCAAAATTACTCCCATCTGGTTAAATAGGAAAATTCTCTGTCCTGACCCTATGTGCAAGGAGGGAGACCTCTTGAGTTGGCAAGAAGTAGGTCTTCCAATGGAGTATTAATAGCTAAACATGGTGATTGTTGCCCACCCTCAGTGTGTGAGCCAAGTAGCTACGCCTGCTCTCTCCTTTATGTCCTGGGAACATTTCAGGGACTTTAATCCAACCTCTGCAAGGTGCTTTGTATATGCCCTGGCACTGAACTAGGAATGAGGGTGCAAACCAAGAAGGCCCTAAGTCCTGATTCTGCCACAAGGTAGGTAGTAGCCCCACAGGCACAAATGGGACTCTTCCATACCAAAAGGTGGCCCAGCGGGTTGCAAGGGTAGCCACAGACCAAGTGTAGAAGCAGCCGTGTTACCTGATGGACCCTGAGGGCAGACTTCTCCATCCTCGAAGTCTTTGCTCACTGATATAGAACAGTGTAGAATGACCGAGATCGGAGTAATCCCCAACTCCTCACTGAACGTGTGGTCATGAGCAAAATCGCTTATTCTCCCTGAGCCAGCCGTTCTTCATCTATAAAAAGAAGGTGAAAAATATCCAGGGCCCCATACCAGGACAGAGTATGGAGAACTGTTTTTAACACTGTGCAAGCTCAGTGTAACTACAGTTTTATGATCTAGATTCATCACTTGAATAGATCCTGTCATTTAATACATGTCTGGTCCCTGGACAAGCACTTTTTATAACATTTTCCACACAGATAAATACCAAGGGCAGACAGGTTGGGAGCCCCATTACGAGGGTTTTGAATATCCCTCTTCTTGCCCCTCTCTTAATCTAAATGGGACCCACGCTTGCTTCCTCTGATAGCAGAGTGAGTGCAGATACTCAGGGTACATTTTCACCTGACATAGCAGAGATCTGACCTTACGCAGTGACTTAGTGCAGCTTCTTACATCTTTTTCCTCAGTCACAGATATCCCCACTCCCACCCCTCCCCACCCCCACCTCTGGCAGGCACAAAGACATAGAATTACATGCTTTCATCTCTTCTGATATTTTGTTTTATTTCGCTGCTTGTATTTAGGTGCAACTTAAGATTGTTACGTTGTGTGATTTGTTTTCCATCTTCAATGAGGGCTCTAAAGAAAAGTATTTGCATTGTTTAATAACACCAGCCAACCGTGGTGGTCTAATATGAGATCTCACACACATGCACAACTTTAAATACCATAAATGATTTCTTAACAATCAGGCCATAATTTATACATCCAAATGAATGTTTTCCTTCCAGAAATATCTGAAGGGAAAAAATTTGATGTTGTTTTTAAAATGTTCTGAAGAGGACTCATCCAAGAAAGCTATTTTTAAGTTTGTCAGTTTGAAAGTACTAATTCGAGTATGGCTATTAAAATCAGTCACCTTATTTTATTCTTCAGCCTCATGTACATCTCTGTCTTTTGTTAATATTCAAAATATTTAACAATTGGTACAGTCGGTACACCCACCAATTGAAACAGACCCAGCCAGAAGACGGTGCGAGGGGTTGCTGGCTGGCTCTCAGGCAGTAAAGTAGATAAAAGGATTCACATGCCTTGAGTCGGCTGGAATATTTAAATCCTAGTCTACAGATGGAGGACAAATCTCATCTTCAAGTACTCTTGATCTTAAACTATGTGGTAAACTCAGATGAACTGGGGCAGGGATAAGATCATTCAGGGAACAAATAGTTCCCAGTGAGAATTCTTGTTTCCATCCAGAGAAAAATCAATCTGAGGGTTTAGGATCTTTTCAGATATTATAGATTTCTTTAAGCTTATTACCCTACCCTAATGAACTTTTGCAATGATAGTTCATGGCTCTGGTTTTCATAATGTTGATACAAAGATGACTGCTCTCTCACGGGCAGGTCTACCTAACATAAATGTTCACTAAGCAATTTAGCCAAAACCCAAGATGTGGCTTCTATTTCTCTAAGTAATTACATGGGTGTAAACTTCATTTAGTGGATCTAGTTGCATTTTGTTCCAGATCACTGGTCCTCACAATTAACCAGTCAGCTCCACACATGCTCTTTTGAAAGACAAATCTATCAAACTCTTCCTGACATTGAGCCAAGGCTCTCTTTTGCCATAACCTTTGCCCTCCTTTGCTGGGCCAAAACGATTGACTCACCTATTTGGTGTTTCATATCCCAGACATTTCTAGATTTTAAGAATCTATTTCCCATCTAGTATTTAGTTCTTTCTTGTCCTTACTTCAAGTTCTTCCTTCAGCTGGTTTGTCTGGAAGTAGGAAGTTTAGGGGCTGTTTCAACACAGGATGATGACTAAGATTAAAACAATAATATTACAGCCTTGGATCTAATAACATATCAAAATATTCTTGTTGCTTTTTTCTTTGTTGTAAAGTCAACATTAAATAAAAGACAACTTATCCATAATCCCTAGACAATCTCCTTTTATATGTATTCATGTCACTTTCAATTTTGTGTCTCTGTTATTGCATTTTTTACAACACATGGTAATTATTTGTTCATCTTCCAGAATACAAATTCCTTAAGGGTAGGGTATGTGTCTTACTGATCCATTTCCCCCCACCACATAACACAGGGCCTGGCATGTCAAATGAGTTATAAATATGGGGGTGTATGTGTCTGTGTTTGAAAGAGAGAAACTTGGGGTGCCTGGATGGTACAGTTGTTTGAGTGCCTGAGTCTTGGTTTCAGCTTAGGTCGTGGTCTTGGGTCATGAGATCAAGCCTCCACATCAGGCTTGCTACACAGCGTGGAGTCTGCTAAGGTTTATTTCTTCTTCTTCCTCTGCCTGGAATCCCTGCACTCTCTCTCTCCCTCTCTCTCTCTAACAAATAAATCTTTTTAAAAAATGAGAGAGAGAGAGAGAGAGAGAAACTCAAGTCACTGTGGTACTTTTGTGCAAATCATTCATTGATGGTGAACCAACTGGCCTGGCTGATGTTTTCATAAAGGAGGTAGCTCATGCTATGAGATAAGATTAGGTAACCAGAGTTTCTACTGACTCCTTAACACTATCAGAGACACGTAACCACTACAAAGATAAGGATTCAAGTATTTATTGCATTCCAAAGGCAGTCCCAACCTTTATTATTATTCTAAGAGGCACATGGAGACTATAAAATACTCAGATTTATACCACACACAAAATATAAGTTAACTTATTGGACCATTTTAAAATCCAATCCAAGTGTCCCTTAGGAATTCATTAACTGTTCATGACTACAGAAAAGACTTCCTGGCACCAAGCCATTCTATCTTCTATGGGGTCACCTTTACTCCCATCTTGTGCCTGGTGACTATTTATCACTTGGTCTTATCTTAATCAACATCTCCATAAACCTGGATTAAACAACTCTTGACATTACCCAACAGTGCTTGCTCCTAAATTACTTTGTGATTTTTGTAACTGAACTCTACTTTTTATTTTATTTATGATGATTCCCAAGCATTCAGAATTTTGTACAAATTTAAAAGTTAGTTCTTAACCCCAGGGCGTTAAGGCCTTTAACTTTAGGATTCCTTCTTGTCTTGTCTGCCTCTCTGGATTTCTATCACACTGAATGTTGCCTGAGTAGGAGTAAGAAGCATGCATTCATTGGGGTTGAATGGCTTTGTAGAATGCTGCTCTGGTTAGATGTGTCCCACTGATGGGCAAGTGTCACATCCTTGCCTAGTTATGGTCAGATCAAAACTCACCACCTGCCATCTATACTTTTTCAGCAAAGAGAATATTTCTTTGCTAGTAGCAGTGCTGCCTTTCTGTTCTTCCTTTTAACCATCAAACTACATTACATATCCCAAATAACATGTTTCAACCTAATATAACTATTGCATTAAAGGGAATTCCATAAAATTGAAAGGGAAAATTAGACTGAAAACTATGAGTAATATATATTTACTGGGGAATATAACTCTTGGAAGCTGCCTAAGCCCATTTTTTAACCTTATTCAATTCCATGAATAATTTAAAAACACAAAGAGCAGAGTGCTTGGCACAAAAAGGATAAATATTTATCCAATGATTGCATGAATACTTCCGCACTTAAAAATAAATCTCTATATTTACTAATTAATTTCCATTTGGGTAAGCATCACACAATTTAAAGGCATAAACCCATGTGGCCAATTCAGAAATGTTTTATTCTATAGTGATAATTACCACTCCCTTGAAATATCAGAATCCCACATGAATGGCTTAAAAGGTCTACAAAGTTCACTTGATTTTCATGTATAGTATTTGGGCTGACCAATAGCACTTCCTATAATGTTGAAAATGGACTAGATCTGCTCTGTCCACTACAGAAGCCACAAGCCACATGTGGCTACTTAGCACTTGAAATGTGGCTAGTCCAACGAATCAATTGAATTTTAAATTTTATTTAATTTTAATTAAAATCTAAGTAGCTGCATGTGGCTAGTGGCTACTACATTGGAACGCAGGACTCTAGAAAAAGATCAGAAAAACAAAATTTGAGACATGGAAGAACACATTTAAAGGGATTCTTATATGTCTTCACCATTTTTGCTCTCCTATGGAGGTGACAGTTTATTCATTTATCTTGACTTCCTTTATTATGATCATTTTTAAAATTTTGTAGCTTTAAGGATGGTTAATGCTGTTCCATCAACCAATTCTTTGCTCTGTGGTTCTTAAACTTGGCTATGCATCAGGATCAACCCCAGAGATGCAAGTCAGCAAGTCTGGGGAGGGGACTGGGCATCTGTGTTTTTTAAGCTCCACAGATGATTCCGATCTGCAGCCAGGCTTGGGAACGACTCCTTTACACCAGAGATCCCAAACCAGCAGCCCTGGGGCCAAATACACCCTCAAAACATATGTGCGTCCCACACAGTGTTTTAAAATGTTTTGAATTAGTTGCCAACTTCTACAATTGTATTTTTTTTTTTAATCCAAAAAAAAAAAAATGGAGTTGAGTAAAGGCTGCCCCCTTTGGATATAGAACACAATTTCTTTGGTCCAGTACTACTTGTCTACCTCATACTGGCCCAGCTCCTAAAAAACATTGAGTTTAAGACCCCTTTCTTATCCCATATCTATGTAATACTTGCCAAAGCAGGCAGAAATTCCTTTATATCAATGTACCATTCTTAGGAGGGAGTACCAAATATTTTATCATGGAGCTGCTTATAATCATTCTGCCAAGCTCAAGAAGATTATCCCACCATCTTGTAAAACTCCAAATAAGTACGATGGAATTCTCAAAATGAGAATGGGTCCCAACCCAGGACCATGAGGTTAATACTATTGAGGGGCAAATCATTAAATTCAGGGAAAAGATGGTCTTACTTTTTATGGCTTATACCCCGAACTCTCTCACCTAAAGCACCATAAGGCAAGCCAACAAGACTGTCAGGGAGGGCATCTTTGTAATAAATTCTTATCTCTATTTTGAAAAAAACTTTTTATGGCTCTCCCATCCTTCATCTAGTTTCCTTTTCAATACATTTGTATTCAGCCGTGGTTTCTCAACATTAAAAATAGCTGATCACATTTGTTTATCTTTCTCCCTCTTGAGAATCCCCTATAATAATAGCTAATAAATGAAAATATGTAAGCCCAAACAATGAGATAAAAGTGGAAGGGCCGTTGATGAAAACTAGGTAGAGGAGTGCTAATTGATTTAGAAGGACGCAGGAAGGCTTAGCTTCAGAGGATTTGTAGAAACAATAGATCTTCCCAGAAAAAATGTATGCATGTCAAACATTCTGCAACCAATTTTAGGGGTTTCATGGGTCCCTGAATCCCATCCACTTATTCCTAGTAGGAAAAGTCTTCAACCTGAAATACGACATACTGCTTGATGAATACTTTCACTGGGTACAAAGCATCAAAATGTCAGCCACAGCTTTGCCAAGTGAAGCATAATTTTGGATCAAAGACCAATTAGGCTTTATTATTAACCAAAGGGAAACTAGCCTGGCACACCATTCGGCTTTAGGTAATATGCAAGGAGTAAATAGTCTCACTCCCGGGATCATGTTGAACTGTCCTCTAGAACATGTAGCTGAAGGCACAGTGGATTTCTCAGCATACAATAAATACGTGACATTTGAATTTTTAAACAAATCCTTAGGGACATCCATGACAAGACTGAGACATTTCCTGAAATCGCAACCATTAGAAACAGTCGCTCGATGCCTTAGCCTGGTCAGCTCCACTGAGTCAGAGCCCACTATTTTGCTCCTTTTTTTTTCCTCCCCCAAGTAGCAATTGGTTCTATCACCAAAGCGATAAATTAGGGCATAAGCATGCAATAGGAAACAATCTTGTTTTCTGATCTGAAACCCCTGCCCTTCCATCCTCGTGTATTTCCACATGTGACCGGCATCAAAGAGAAAGTGAAGAAGCTGTTTGGTTTTGGTTTTGATTTTCTACAGGATGGCTTGCAGTTTTGTTTCAGCCACTTGAGAATGGTTAGACGGTTGGCACATTTTGATTTCTCCCCAAGTTATGCAACGAAAGATAGCGCTCAAAATCTTCATGGACTGATCCTTCTCCTTTTTTGCTTTCTGCAGATTCACTCTCCACCCTGCTCTAGGCCCCTGGGCAGCTGACCGCTGTGAACCATGTCTCCCAGGCCCCCCTGACAACTGGCTTCCACTGGCCAGTGGCAGCCCTGATGGAAGATCTGAACTAGAGAACTTTGAGACAAAAGACTGAACATATTTCAAAGGGCAGGAATGAGAAATAGGGCTGAAAAGAGAACTGATGGAAAAGCAGATGTCTGGGTGGTCCTCGATGATCGCTTCATGTTTTTAAACAAGGCATGGAAAAGATGATAAGGAAGTCTGGGTCTGTTATCAGCATTGGTTGTTTTCTCTTCTTTGTGTCAGGTGATCAAGAAGAAGGATGGCTACTATTATTTCCACTCCAACCTAAGTCTATCTCTGTCACTGTCTCTTGTAGAAAAATGCCTGCAGCAAGCATGTTGGAGGTACTCACCGTAGAGGAGAGTATCAGTGCATTTAAAGAGAGGAAAATAGGAACTATCTAAACTAGAGAAACAGAGAAAAATCAGTAGGCTATAAAAAATGAGTAGTCCCACAGTCTTGTATAACTACTGGAAACCTAGAAGGAGAAGACAGAGTATGGCGCAGAAAGAAATATTTGAAGAATAAAATGTGATGAAAAGTACCAGCTTACGAATTCAAGAATTTCAGTGAAGCCTGAGCAGAATAAGGACAAAGAAACCTGTAGTAGGCATATTATTATCACATTAGTCAACTGACAAAAAACCAAAGATAGAAAGAAAATCTTAGAAGCAGCCAGAGAGAGAAGACACGTCACATATAGGACACAGTGATGACATGGCACTGAATTCTTAATCGGTAGTGATGAAAGCTATAGTAGAGAAGATCAACATCTGTAAGTGCTAAAAGAAAAAAAAAACTATAATTTTGGAATTCTATATTCAGAAAAAAATCTTCAAAAATGAATTCAAACTGAAGACATTTTTCTGTTAAGCAAAAGCTGAGCAAATTCATCATCAGCATTTCCAAATGACAAGACAGGTTGAAGAAAGTATTTTTTAGGCTGAAGGAAAATGATACTACCTGGAAACGCAGATCTACACAAAAGAACATAGAGTGACAGTAATGGTAAAAAAAATATATATATGGGTAAATATAAATGACTTTTCTTTTTAATTTCCTTACAGGATTTTTACTGTTTAGAGCAAAGATAGTAATACCTGTTCATATAATGGAATATTACCCACAATTTAAAACGGAGAAAGAAAAAAGAGAAATAAACTGCTGATTCAATTTATAACATTGATGATATATCAATGATTCAATTTATATCATGTTCTGGGAATGACATACTCAATCTAATGCAAAAATCAGAAATTTCATTGTCCCAAGAGAGTAGGGTGGCGAGATTGACTGAGAAAGGTCACAAAGGAATTTTCTAGGGTTATGAGAATGTTCTGTGTTTTGTTTTTTTTTTAGATTTATTTATTTTTAGGGAGAGAGAGAGCATGTGCACAAGTGAGGAGAGGGGCAGAGGGAAAGAATCTGAAACAGACTCCCTGCTGAGTGTAGAGCCTGACATGGGGATCAATCTCATGACCCTGAGATCATGACCTGAGCCAAAATCAAGATCGGAAGCTTGACCAACAGAACCACCCAGGCACCCCAGAAAATGTTCTCTGTCTTGAGAGGGGTATGGGTTACCTGGGCACATGCATATCAAAACTCATTAAAATACACACTTATGATCTGTGCATTTTATTGTATATAAGTTATACAACAAATTAAAAGACAAAAAGATTAGATAAAATTTCACTCATAATCATGATAAATAAGTTATTAACAATATAAAGATGGAAGATCAGTTCTTTAACATGATGAATTAAGTATCTCTCTCAAAAACCTACTCTAAAAAGCCTATAGAAAGCATCAACTTTTTAGTGCAAAACTTAGAAACATTTTAATCAAAGGCAGTTAGAAGGCAAAGATACCTGCTGACAGCCATATTGGTCAAACTATATTTACCATTGTAATAAAACAAAAGAATGACAGATACAGCATAACTTTTTACTACACACCTTTTTAAAAAAATTGGTGTTCTTTTTTTAAAGATTTTATGTATTTATTTGAGAGAGAACAAGCAATGGTGGGGGAGGGGCAGAGGGAGAGGGAGAAGCAAACTCCTTGACGATGAGCAGGGAGCCCAACCAGGGGCTTGATCCCAGGACCCTGAGATCATGACCTGAGCCGAAGGCAGACACTTAACCAACTGAGCCACCCAGGTGCCCCTACTACACCCCTTTTCCTATTTCTTAAAGCATATGAATATAATACTTTTACAAAATTAAATGAAAATATCATAAATATTGCCGCCTTAGCTAGGGAAAAAAATAAATGAGCTATAATAATTTGAAATGAATATCATTCTTTTCTGACAATATTATTATCTGTTTAAAAAAAATCCAAGGGACACCTGGGTGGCTCAGTCAGTTCAGTGTCTGCCTTTGGCTCAGGTCAGGATCCCAGGGTCCTGGGATCAAGTCCTGATTCGGGTTCCTTGCTCAGTAGGGAGTCTGCCTCTGCCTCTGCATACTCCCCTTATTTGTGCATCTGCTCTCGCTCTCTCTGACAAATAAATAAATAAAATCTTTTAAAAAATAACCCGAGAATATCTATAGACAGGCTACTAGATTTCTGGTGTCTCTTCCCCAGAGACAAAATTAATAAGGAAACCAATTTTGTTCTATTAGGGACCCATGCTTAGACCTCATTTAACCTTAATCACCTCCCTAAAGGCCTTACCTTCACATACAGTTATATTGGGGATTAGGGCTTCAACAGATGCATTTTTTTTTTTTAATTTGACAGACAGAGATCACAGTAGGCAGAGAGGCAGGCAGAGAGAGAGGAGGAAGCAGGCTCCCTGCAGAGCAGAGAGCCTTATTCGGGGCTCGATTCCAGGACCCTGGGATCATGACCTGAGCCAAAGGCAGAGCTTTAACCTACTGAGCCACCCAGGCGCCCCTCAACAGACGCATTTTTTTTTATAATTTTATTTTTTATAAACATATATATATATATATATATATATATTTTTTTTTTTTCCCCCAGGGGTACAGGTCTGTGAATCTCCACGTTTACAAACTTCACAGCACTCACCATAGCACATACCCTACCCAATGTCCATAACCCCCCCCCAACCCCCCTCTGCTCAGCAACCAACAGACGCATTTTTGAGCGGACAAAGATTAAGTCCATAACAATTAGACTCACTAGTTCATTAGTGTTTCAATTATGCATTGTATAAAACCATCCCAAAACTTGTTTTATTGTCTCAATACAATAATAATAAGTCAATATTTCTCATGATCCTACATGTAGCCAGCTGGTTCCTTTGCTTCATGTGGTGCTGACAACACTTTTGCCAAGTTTTTCACTAGCACAAAACATGGTTTACCATCCTTCTAGACTTCAAGAGTAGTTTCCCCACTGCTTTTTCAAGCTTCCGCTAACAGTCTCCTTGTTGCCCTGGTAGTCTCAGGCCACTGTACAGTCCCAAGGCCAGGCCACATGCATTATGTTGTTCCTCGAGCAGCACCCCACTTCTAGGTACCAATTTCCCATTAAGCTAGTGTTCTCGTTGTGGAATAAAATACCCCCAAACTTAATGGCTTACATCAACAACAGTTTATCATTTCATCGAATTCTCTGGGTTGGCTAAGCAATTCTCTGCTGCTTTCGCTTGGGCTCATCCACACAGCTGCATTCAGCTGGCAGGTCAGCTGGCTGGGGGCTGAACTTAGCTGAGACAGCTGGATTTCTCTTTCCATATGCTCTTTTATCCTGGGCTTCGTTATGGTCTGGTGGTCTCAAGGCAGCATTCCAGGAGAGTGAAAGCAGAAACCTTATCACTTCATGTACCCCAAGCTCTGGAGCTTGCAAAGGGTCATTTTTGCCACATTCTACTGGGTAAAGCAAACAGCAAATCCAGCCCAGACACAAGAGGTGTGGAAAGAGGGTCCACCTAGAAGGAGGTGCAAAGAATCTGTGGCCATATTTACCACAGAAAGTTATGCCATTTTCCTAGATGGAAGTCCCAATATCATAAAGATGACAGTTCCTCCAAATAAATCTGCATGATGTCATATCAACCAAAAATCCCAACAGCGTATTTCAGGAAAATTGGTTAAGTTGTTCCTAAACTTCATACGGAAGAGCAAAGAGCTCAGAATCACCAACCCAATTTTGAGGAAGGACAGGTCTTCACAGATATCAAGGCTTACTATAAAGCTATTTGAACAGCAGGCTGTTGATATAGCAATACAAAAATTGACCAGTGGAAACAGTATGGAGGTTCCTCAAAAAGTTGAAAATAGAGCTACCCTAGGACCCAGCAATTGCATTACTGAGTATTTACCCTAAGGATACAGATGTAGTGATCCGAAGGGGTACGTGCACCTGAATGTTTATAGCAGCAATGTCCACAATAGCCAAACTATGGAAAGAGCCTAGATGCCCATCGACAGATGAATGGATAAAGAAGAGGTAGTACATATATACAATAGAATACTATGCAGCCATCAAAAGAAATGAAATCTTGCCATTTGCAATGATGTGGATGGAACTAGAGGGTATTATACTGAGCAAAATAAGTCAATCAGAGAAAGACAATTATATGATCTCTCTGATATGAGGAATTTGAGAGGCAGGGTGGGGGACTTGGGGGGTAGGGAAGGAAAAAATGAAACAAGATGGGATCGGGAGGGTGACAAACCATAAGAGACTCTTAATCTCACAAAACAAACTGAGGGTTGCTGAGGGGAGGGAGGGAGGGAGAGGGTGGTTGGGTCATGGACATTGGGGAGGGTATATGCCGTGGTGAGTGCTGTGAAATGTGTAAGCCTGATGATTCACAGACCTGTACTCCTGGGGCAAATAATACACTATATGTTAATAAGAATAATTTTTAAAAAATTGACCAGTGGAAACAGCTAACCATGTGAAAAGATGTTCATTGTCATTGCCTGTGGAAGAACAGATTATCCTGTCCCTCCTCCCCCTACACCCAATAACTGTGGGAGTCCTTCTTAAGAGCCACAAAGTGTGAGTCTTCATTAGTTCATGATTGGTATCGAAATGAGCATGTGATGCAAATCCAGCCAATGAGACATGAGGGAGCACCTGCTAGATGTTCTGAATAAGGTCTTATAACTCTTTAAAAGGCACAGGAGGCAAGGACAGGGCCTCTTCACTTCTTCCAGGGTTTGGAAACTGTTATACAACAGTTGGGTCCTTGGAGTTACTGTCCTTTTTGCAATAGAGAAAATATTGGAATCAAAAGGCAACATGCCAAGAATTACAGAGAGAAAATGAGGAAAGAGAAAGGATTCTTGGTGTCTTTGAGCTATTCCCTTGGTACCTCCCTACCTCCTGAGTGGTGTGCAGAGCAACGAGCAAGTCATGTGAAGCCCACACTGTATGCAGTATAAATGGGATGGCTTGATGGAACAATTCACCTGTATGATTTGATAGTGAAAATACCTGTGATTGATGTTAACTAGACTTAGTGTGGTCATCATTTAGCAACACTATGCTATACATTAGATCACCAGAACGCTTTCATCTTATGACTGGAAGTCTGTACTTTTTGAGCAGCATCTCTCTATTGCCCCCACATCCTGGTGCCTAGTAACCATCATTTTTGAGACTTAGCACAAAAACCTTCTTATCCTTGAGTATTCTTCAGATATATACTTCTATTGATATGAGTTTGGCTTTTATAGATTCTGCAAATAAGTGAATACAATATTTATCTTTCTCTTTCTTTCCTCTTTCATTTAGCATAATGCCAGTAAAATATATTTTTAAGGTACATGTCTCTATTAGAAAATACCTTAATTACAGATTCCACTTTTGGTGAGTTAAAGAATTTCTGATTTCTCTCTCAATTTTTGAAAAGCACAGAAGAATCTGCACTTGTGGAAAGTTTACTTTTTATTATGTTTTAATTTGAAGTTTGTGGTTTTTGTTTTGTTTTTTAGTAATCTCTTCATCCAACATGAGTCTTGAACCCACAACCCTGAGATCAAGAGTCATGTGCTCTTCTGACCGAGCCAGCCAGGCACACCTGTACTTGTGGAAAGTTTCAAACTGAGGAGATGCTAAAGAAGTGCATGTGGAGGGGAGAAGGGTGGGGGAGATGGGGTAACTGGGTGATGGACATTAAGGAGGGAACATGATGTAATGAGCATTGGGCATTACATAAGACTGATGAATCACTGAACTCTGCATCTAAAACTAGTAAAACTAGTAATACATTGTTTGCTAATTAATTGAATTAAAATATAAAAGAGAGACCAATATCCTGAAACTGCAGTCCCACTCCTTCCTCTATCACCCAGAGGGAGAGGAGAGGATAGACTCAGTTTCCAAAAGTACTTCTTAGTCTTCTGTATCTTTCAGTACTTCTTTTAAACAAAGATTGGTAGCCATGGGACCAACAGCTTTATCAGTCTGTCTAGTTAGCAGAAAAATAAAACATTGTTTTCCAGGTGCCATGTCTATTAGGAAAGAAACCAACTATCAAAAGCCAATCATTCTAGCTCTGTTGATTGAATAATGGTATGTTATTCATAAAAAATGAAAAAATGTTAATAAAGGAGTTTAATTCTTTTTAAAAAATTCAATCAATGTAACTCATTGGAAAAGAACATAGAGTTATCTCAATAGATGTAGACCAAAGTATGATCAAGAAGAGAATTATCTCTCAACAAAGTACAGTTGACCTTTGAACAATGTAGGGTTTAAGGGACCCACCCACCTCTGCATTCAAAAATCCTCATATAACTTTTGAATCTCCATAAACTTAACTACTAATATCCTACTCTTAACCAGAGCTTTACAAATAACACAGTTGATTCATACAATAAAGTAAACTAGAGAAAAGAAATTGTTAAGAAAATAACAAGAGAAAATACATGTATAGTGCTATACTATAGTGCTATACTATATATAGTATAGTGCTATACTATATATATATTTTTTTATAAAAAAAATCTGTGTATAAGTGGATTCATGCAGTTCAAACCCATGTTGTTAAAGGGTCAGGTGTAAGAAGAGGACTACCTTAATTTCATCAAGAGGATTTTTTTCAAAAAATCAACAACTACATTTTACTTAGAAGTGAATTTTGAACATTTGCTTGAGTTAAAATTGAAACAGGAATGATCACTATCATCACTTCTGTTCTACATTGTACTGGAGATACTAGTGCTATAAGGCAAGAAGAATAAAAGAAACAGAAGGTGGGCGCCTGGGTTGCCCAGTCAGTGAACCGTCTGCCTTCGGCTCAGGTCATGATCCCAGGGTCCTGGGATTGAGTCCTGCATCAGGCTCCCTGCTCAGCGGGCAGTCTGCTTCTCCCTCCCTCTTGGCTGCTTGCGCAATCACATAAATAAACTTAAAAAAAAATTTTAAAGAAACAAAATATAGAAGAAAAAATAAAAATAACTGTTTTTATGTAAAAAATCCAAATGAATATACAAACTATTAGGATTAACCAGCATAGTTACTGGAAACATCCTCGATATATTTTTGTCTCCTTTCAGAGTATATTTTTTCAATAAATGTTTTACCAAACAAAATTAAAATAACAAAAAAGACATGCTGGAGAACTGGAGGTAGTTTGAAAGCAAACATAACAGAAATCCAACCTGTTATGGTGAGAATGGCAATGCTCTTGAAATCAACAAGGTATGAAATGCCAATTACAGTAAAACTTCTTTCTCTAACCCTAAGCAGAAAGGTCTCTCATACCAGCAGTTTCTTGCATTCACACACAAACCCAGAAAATCTACCCATTATTATATAAAACAAAAACCAACTATAGTGCGGTAAAGTACGGATTACAAAAAGTCAGTAGTCAATGGAGTTGAAGCCACCAACTTTCCTGAAAGGAGAATATCTCACTCTGTGCCGTCACTGGGTGAACGTGGCCACCACTGCCCACGGGACCTCACTGGTGTTGGCCTTCAGACATTCCACTTCAGGATCTAAGTCTAGGAGCTGCCGCACTCTCTTGGTGGCTAAATCATACTGCTTGTCCAAAGGGCAGCAAAAGCATTCTCCAGGACGTCGGAGGGCGTGTGCTACGTAAATGAGGGCCAGCAAGCGCTTGTCCATGCGGTGAGGGTCATTCACCCATTTGTCAAGAACAGCTTCCTGAACCTTCTTGATGAGGCGCTGCTTAATATTGTTGTTGGTGAGGGGATGTGTGGTCATGTCAAAAAGTAGGAAGTTCTGTTTCTCTGTTGTCAACATGCCCTTCCCCACCAGATAGTTAATTATTCTTGCATTTTTTCCTGTTTTTTAAAAAAGATTTTATATTTATTTATTTGACAGAGAGAATACAAGGGGTCAGGGAGCAGCAGGTAGAGGGAGAGGGAGAAGCAGAAACAGGCTCCCCGCTGAGCAGGGAGCCCGATGAGGGGCTCGATCCCAGGACCCTGGGATCATGATCTGAGCTGAAGGCAGTCACTTACCCGACTGAGCCACCCAGGTGCTCCTTCTTGAATGTTTCTTAACTGATGATATAATTCTAAGAGATTCCACATCTCACCTAAACCAAAGTTTTTAAGAACTAGAGAATTTCAGCTTTATTTTTTTCATATTCTTAACACAAATAGCAAAATGTATTCATGGTATGTTTCTCAGGAAGAAGAATAGGAAAAATATTTTGTGTCAGTCTGTATTCCCAGGACGTGAATGTCTTGTGGGACAGGAATCATATTTTATTAATCTCTGTAGCCCCAGCACCACATATATTTCCTGCAACATGGTATGTTGTCAATAAACATTTATAAAAGAGAATGAACAAACTATTCTAATACACAAGTTAGAATAGCTGGCTGATAATTTTAGTAGGAGGTAGAATTGGGCCAAATTGTGGCACATTTCAGCTGGCATGAAGGTATCAATAAACAGTCAAAGGAAAAATGAGAGAGGCTTAATTTTTTCAATAAACTTTTTAAAAGAATAATTTTAGATTTACAGAGAAGTTGTGGAGATAGGAGAGAGTTGCCACGGGCCCCACAGCTCACCGGTTTCCCTACTGGTGTATGTAGTACTTCTGTCACAATTAACCTAATATCGATACATTCCTGTTACCTAAAGCTCATTCAATATTCAGATTGCCTTAGTTTTTGCCCAATGTTCTTTTTCTGTTTCCAGATTCTGTCCAGGTTACCTCATTCCATTTATTTGTCATGTTTCCTTAGGCGCCCCCTGGCTGTGACAGCTCTTCAGACTGTCCTCATTTTGGGGGACTTCGACAGTTTTGAGAAGTACTGGTCATGTATTTTGTAATTGTCCCTTTGTTGGGATTTGTCTCACGTTTTTCTCATGATTAGACTGGGATCATGGGTTTAGGGAAGGGAGGCCACAAAGGTGAAGTGCCACTCTCCTCGCATCATATGCAGGGTAGACACTACGAACATGACTTACACTGTTAACCTTGACGTTGGTCACCTGGCTGAGGAAGTGTTCGGCAGGTTTCTCCATCACGAGGCTAATCTTCCCCGTCCCTTTGCATTCTGGACTCTTGAAAAGAAGTCACTGAGTGGAACGCACATTGAAGGAGTAGTGGGTCATGCCGCACTTCTTTGAGGGCGACGTATTTATATACATTATTTGAAATTGGAAGTTTTATTTTTCATTACCGAATTAAGTGCAGACTCTCATTTAATATGGCTGGTCGAATAAGTACTCAGAACGAAAATGCTCTGAGAATGAGAGCAGAAGGATTTTTATAGAGGCACAGACCTAGGAGACTAGGAACAGAAACAATAGCAGTAACATTTTGGATGCTGCAAAGTAAATGGAAAAGCGGTCGATGGATTAGTGGAGCCAGGAAAGCTAATCCTAAACGGGCCAGTGGGTAAAGCAGAGAGGTAACCTACTTTACACTGTAAAACCCCCAGGCTCAGAAATGGGCACCAGTTAGCTGTGGAAATAGGCGAGAAGGAGAGATAATGGTAGGGCTAAAAATAGAGAGATTTGTTTCAAAGTCTTTTTAGAAACTAGCATCTCTAGATCTTCTCATCTGCTCTGAGCAGCCAGCCCCGCAGAAGAGAAAGAAAACAAAGGGTCTCAGGACTCAGGTACACAAAGCACAAAGGAGGCAGGGGATCTCTTACTGAAAATGGGGCATCAAAAAAAGTTTTTGTCCTAAAATTTGTGACATCTTAGCCTTCTCCTTCCTCTCAATTCCTGAAACGCTGGAAACTAGGATTATATCCTCCAGCCAAAGTATGAGGAGACTCATCTCTGAAAAATTCTATCAGTCTAAGAGAAAGGAATGAAAAACACGGACAAGAGAATTTCCTCAAAGAATTAACAATGAATGGGGCGTCTGGGTGGCTCAGTGGGTTAAAGCCTCTGCCTTTGGCTCAGGTCATGATCCCAGGGTCCTGGAATGGAGCCCCGCATAAGGCTCTCTGCTCAGCAGGGAGCCTGCTTCCCCCTCTCTCTCTGCCTGCCTCTCTGCCTACTTGTGATCTCTGTCTGTCAAATAAATAAATAAAATCTTTGGAGTGCCTGGGTGGCTCAGTGGGTTAAAGCCTCTGCTTTCAGCTCAGGTCATGATCCCAGCATCCTGGGATCGAGCCCCGCATCAGGCTCCCTGCTGAGCAGAGAGCCTCCTACCCCACCCCCCCGCCTGCCTCTCTGCCTACTTGTGATCTCTATCTGATAAATAAATTTTTTAAAAAATCTAGAATTAACTATGAAGCCCCCACTGTGCCACCTCCCTTCATGGACACATACGGTTTCCAAATAACTTTTTTGGCCTGTCTAAGGATGAACAAACTGCAAGGGAGTGCATTTATTTGGTAAAACCCCTCTAAATGGTGAAACATGGAGCTCAACATCAAATATTAAAATAACAAGAGGATGTTTATAATTCCCCTTTAGTGGAAACAACCCAAATTATAGTCAATGGGTGAATGACAAAATGGGGGTAGATTCATACCCGGAATACTCTTCAGCAATAAAAAAAAGAAAAGACAGCTGATGTGTGCTGCAGCAAGGGTAACCTTCAAACCCGGCATGTGCAGTGAAAGAAAGCAGACACAGAAGATCGTATCTTGTACAATTCTATTTATACAAAATGTCTAGAAAAAGCAAGTGTATAAAGACAGCAGATTATTGGCTGATTGGGACTAGTTGGGAATGGAGATGAATTGCAAATGGGTCCGTGAGATCTCTTCAGGGTGGTGGAAATATTCTAAAACTGGATTGTAGAGATGGTGGAATGATTTAATGAATACACCCAATAGAATTAGACCCTTAACATGACGGAATTTAATGACAGAAGAATTATATCCCAATAAACTGGTTTTAAAAAAGGAACTCAGAGAAACGAACTATGGAGGGAGAAGAAACATGAAAAAAGTCATTACTGTCCTCAGAGAAATAAGAGATGGTATACATCCATCCAAGAGGAACAAGGTGACAATTTTAGAAAGAATATTTGGAAGAGAACAACAACAACAACACTAGAAAAATAAGAATTGGATGACAGAAATGAAAAACTGAGTAGAAAAGTGGAGGACATGGTTAGGGAATCCAAAATGTAGAGTAAAATGGTGAGTAACTGGACAATAAGAAAGAAAACCCAAGAAATTAGATAGTTGATTGAGGAGGCCTAACAGCTAAGTGATAGGAGCTCCAGAAAGAAAAGAAAAGAATGAGAAAAGAATAAATAAAATAACATAAAAGAATTTTCCAGAGCTGAAGAACACAAGCTTCTTCTCAGAAAGGCCCTTTGGGTATCCAGCCATTGAATAAAAGACAAAAAACAAAAGCAAACAAAACCCCCAACCAATAATAAAAAACAACAAAAGATTCATTATCGTGAAATTTCAAACACTGGTAACAAACAGAGTACTCTAAAAGTCTCTGGTAGGGATGGAGGGGGTGGGGAAGATGGTGAGACCCATAATGGATAGAAGACTGTGAATAAGAATGGCGTCAGACTTCTCAAATGGGGGGCAGAAGATAATAGAGCTAGACCCTCAAATTTATTTTTAAGCTATTTTTAGCCAAGAATTCTATATTTAGCCAAACTCTCCATCAAGTGAGAGGGTAGAAAAGAGACAATTTTGACACACACAGAGCCTCAAAAAATGTACTTCCCAATCATCTTTCTTGGAAGCTATCTGAGGATGTGCTCAAGTGTGGATAAACACAAGACAGAAACACACACTCATACAAAAGAGCTCAACTTAGAAAAAGGATACAGGGATATGGGGATACATGGGACTGAGCAGACAGGATCCATTGAAGACAAAGAGAATTCCTAGGGTGGTGGCAAATGGAAGATCCAACTGAAGAGAGCTGAGCACCCACAGAGGAACTATCCAGACTGGAACAGCAGTATGAGGCATTACGGGGACTCTCTGGACCTGGGACTGGAGTGGGCAGTTGTGGGAGGTAGAAGGCAAGGGTCTAATTCTTCAAGCACCTAACATGTTTTGTATAAAACTGGATTGAGAGACATTTTATAGAGCTGTTGAGAATGTGGGAATATTTAGTCAGTTGTTCAAAGAAAATTAAGAAAAGGTCTTAAAATGAGGCAATTAGTAACTTTAAGGAAAAAAAAGTTATGTAAGAAAGGAATGTAATCATTGTTTTAACCACATGCTACATACACATGGTCAAAATTATGAAAACACTGAATATAGATTTAACAGATACTTGAGATATAATTTTATTGAGAAGATGATGGAAGGCCCCTGAAACAAATAATACATTATACGTTAATTTAAAAAAATTTTTTAAAATAAACTCACACTGAAAATGACAAAAAAGAAAGATGATGATGGAAGGGAAAGAGGAGATATAAATGAGCTAAAATCCTTATTATCTGTAGTTGTAAATCAATAGGTAAGTCTAATCAGATGAATTGATGGATAGCAGTATATACATATTATCTAGAAATAAAATGGAAAATTGGAGAAAATAACTAAAAAAATTGAAATTGTGTACTTGAGGGATGATAGGATTGGAAGGTGAAGAGAAGGGACTCTTTTGTAAAAATTACTTTCAGTAATATTTAATCTTTTGTACTATTCAAACATAATATACTGATAAAAATAAAAATGGATTTAATGATAATTATAGTCATTTTATTGAAAGCAAAAAATGTGTATTTGAAGTTATGTAATACCAAAAAATAGGAAACTTCACATTATGGTATTAATACTCAATTTAATATGCATAAAATTTTATTTAATCATATGAATTAATACCAAAAAAGAAGATATAATTTGGGAAATCCACTTTGTACTTTATGATTTGCTTTGTAGAATTGGATTTTTAAAATTGTGATAATTAATTCATGAAGGGTTGAGGATTTGATTCCTGCTTTCTGAAGTTTATTAATATTTAAAAGTCTGCATTTGAAGCATAAAGAACTTTATCAAATTAAAGAGTGGCAAATCATTTGCCTTTGAAGAAAAACATTATAATTTGCATTCAAATTCCTTCCTTATCTCTTAAAAAAGAGTAAAGACAATATTGATATTAGGCCTCATTATAGTTACTACCCCAAGAGTGGGCAAATGGAAATTAAACTCAAATGATGAATGTAATCCTGATTACTTCTTTCTTCTGGATTAAATGTATGTGCACACACCCATATTTAAATATTAAGAAATCAACAACAGATATTGTACCCGTTTGCAGTCTGAGCCCAATGAAGAACAGCCTTCCTTCCTTCTATCTTCCCTCTTTCCTTCAAAGAAGGAAGAGAGGTCTTCCTTCTTTCCTCCTTCCAAAACCATGTACTCTGTTACCAATATTGTCTGGGTGTTGAGAACACAAAATATAATAACATAGAACCTTTACTACAGGGAAATTACAATCTGGTGCCACTTCACACAACAAGGTATAAAACAATATGAAAAGGGAAAGAGCAAAGTATTATGAGAATAGAGAGGACTCAGAATTTGCAGAGTGTCTGAACACAACGTATACTGGGAAAAACTCTCCAAAGAGGACACTTTGCTTTGACTTGGGAGGTCAGACAAGCCAAAGGAAAGAGTCTAATGCCCTCGGCAGAGGGAGCTGCAGCCACAAAGCCTCCAAGGGCACAGAAAGATGGAGAGTACCCAGTACCTCTGCTTTGCAAGGTGACTAACTTCTGGCCCTTGTTGCCCTGACCACTCATTCCCCTAAAGTCACCTGCACACACTGGGCAGAGAATGAGAAGTCTGAGGCTGTTGAGTTCGAACTGGACACGACAGCCCAGCCGGAGTGGAGGGCAGAGAGGGCTTATAGAACAGGGAATGGCTGTTTCATTTCTAGCACAAAGAAGAATGCATTGTAAGCATCTTTGAATAAAGGAGTGCTCTATGAATAGAACTACATTTGAAATTCTCGAACAAAAGGATTTTCTTCAAGTTCCAGACTATTTAGGTTAATGTGAGAAAAGACTTGACAATTTATATATGCAATTTGGACATGAGATGTTCTTTCATTTAATGATGACTTCTTGGGTGTCTGCTATGGGCTGTTGTCAATATTCAAGACGCTGGGAATAAAAAAGTTCTCGTGTTTGTGACATGTTCTAGGAACTTCTTTTTATTTATAGTTCATCTTTCTAGATTAAAAAAAAAAATCGTTGCCAGAAATCAACTTAAAAATTCACCAAAGCCAATTTACTGGATTTACTAACAATATCTAAGATACTTCGATGCAAATGTGAGGAGATGATTTTTTAAAATTTATTACAAGAAAATTTTACCATGGCCCTTAGTAATACAGAATTATAAAACGGAGGGCTTCTTTGATAAATCTGGTGATCTAGTGCCACCTTGTGTCCCAATAGCTCAATTGCGTGACTTAACAGGAAAGAGCCTGTAGTCCATTCCTATTCGCTTCTGTCACAAATTACCACAAATCTAGTGGTTTAAAAACAACACACATTTGTTATTTTCTACTCCTGGAGGTCATGAGTTTGTAACATATCTCAGTGGGCTAAAACCAAGGTGTCAGCTGGGCCGTGTTCCTTCAAATCCCTAGAGAAGTCTCTGTTTTCTTACCTTTTCCACGCTCTGAAGGCTACCTGAATTCCTTGGCTGGTGGCCACCTCCCACTGCAAAGCCAGCAAAGGCCATTTGAGTATTCTCACTATAAATCTGACACTGCCTCTCCTCTTTCACTTATAAGCACGCTGGTGATTACACAAGGCCCGCCTGAATATTCCAGGATACTCTCCCCGTCTCAAAATCAGTTGATTAGCAAACTTCATTCTATCAGCAATTTTACTTCTCTGTTGCTCTGTAACATATTCACAGGGTTTGGTAATTAGGATGAAAATCTCTTTGGGAGGGGGGGCATTACTCTGTATACCACAGAATCTCATTTTTTGAGGGGGATGAAAATATGGTCCTTTCTATGTTTCAGTCAAATGGTCAAGATATTGAACTGTTTCTCTACCCTTGTTCATAACTTGGAATTGATAAACAGGAAAAAAAAAAAAATAGAAATCCGGCCAGTGAGTTTTCACTTGTGCTTTACCGCTCTTAGCTAGAAAAAACAAACTAAACACAAAAATCCTGTTAAATTCATCTTAAAATTATTTCAACTTGACAAAGGCAGGTATGAGCCCAAATATTGCTTGGTAATAGACAAAATCTACAAGTAGGGGGTCTTTTTTGTTTGTTTAGAGAGCAAACTGTTTTGTCCACAAACTGGCCAGAATTAAGCTCACAAAAACTCAAAATTAGAAAACTTCCCAGGGACTAGAGGAGGAGAGAGAAGATGAAGGGAACAGGTGGATTTTGCTTCTTTACATGGACCTACCTCTGTCATCGCAGCAGAGAAGCAACCCACTTCTGTGTCGGTCATTTGCCAGCAAGGGCCAGAGAGCGGCTCTGCACCCACCAGATTTTACTGGGCTGCGCCCGGAGTGGCCTTCAGAGGGTGATGTAGGCAGAGTATGGTAATCAAACCTCGAAGGAATATCAACAAGATAAAATCCTTGAGTTTTATTTTCTTTTTCTTTTTTTTTTTTAAGTTTTTATTTGAATTTCAGTTAGTTAACATACAGTGTAATACCAGTTTCAGCATTTCAACACTTCCGTCCATCGCCTGGAGCTCATCACAAGTGCGCTCCTTAAATCCGCATTGGCTATTTAACCCCCCACCCCATCCCCCAACCCACCCACCTGCGTTCTGGTAACTATCAGTTTCTTCTCTATAGTTAAGAGCCTGTTTCTTGGTTTGCCTCTCTTTTCTTCCCCTTCGTTTGTTTGTTTCTTAAATTCCACATACAAGTGAAATCATATGGTATTTGTCTTTCTCTGATTATTTCGCTTCTCATAATATTTTCTAGTTCCATCCATGTCCTTGCAAATGGCAGGATTTCATTATTTTTGTGGCTGAGTAATATTAATATCCCAGTGTGTATATATACCCACTCCGTCTTAATTCACCAGTCATGGACACTTGGGCTGTTTCCATAATTTGGCTTTGTAGATAATGCTGCTATAAACATCGGAGCACATGTATCCCTTTGAATTAATATTTTTGTATTCTTTGGGTAAATACCTAGTTATGCAATTGCTGGATCATAGGGTAGTTCTATTTTTAAATTTTGAGGAATCTTCATACTATTTTCCACAGTAGCTTCCCCAGTTTGCGTTCCCACCAACGTTGCCAAAGGGTTCCCCTTTCTCCACATCCTTGCCAACACCTGTTGTTGCTTGTGTTGTTGATTTTAAAATATTTGGGTTTGCACATTGAGATACCACTTTACACCAATTAGAATGGCAAAAATCAACAAGACAGTAAAAAACAAGTGTTGGAGAGGATGTGGAGAAAGGGGAAACCTCTTACACTGTTGGTGGGAATACAAGTTGGTGCAGCCACTTTGGAAAACAGGGTGGAGATTCCTCAGAAAATTAAAAATAGAGCTACCTTATGGCCCAGCAATTGCACTATTGGGTATTTATCCCAAAGATACATTTGTAGTGAAAAGAGGAGCCATATACGCCCCACTGTTCGTAGCAACAATGTCCACAATAACCAAACTGTGGAAAGTTCCAAGATGCCCTTCAACAGATGAATGAATAAAGATATGGTCCATATATACAATGGAGTATTATGCCTCCATCCAGAAAGGAGAAATACCCAACTTTTGGATCAACATGGATGGGACTGGGGGAGATTATGCTGAGTGAAATAAGTCAAGCAGAGAGAGTCAGTTATCATATGGTTCAGTTACTTGTGGAGCATAAGGAATAACACGGAGGACATGGGGAGATGGAGAGGAGAAGTGAGTTGGGGGAAATTGGAGGGGGAGACAAACCATGAGAGACTATGGACTCTGAGAAACAAACTGAGGGTTTGGGAGTTGAGGGGGTTGGGGGTTGGGTGAACCTGGTCGTGGGTATTAAGGAGGACACGTATTCATGGAACACTGGGTGTGGTGCATAAACAATGATTCTTGGAACAATGAAAAAATAAAATTAAATTAAAAAAAACCTTTTTTTAAAATTTGGGTTTTCAATAGCGCTTTCCACCTGTCCTTTCTGAAATGTCACATCAAGTGTGTTATGGGAATGGTACATCAATATTATCTAGGTAGAATGAGGAAGAACACAGTAATTGCAGACTTGTTTTTCTGTTGTAAAATTTTTACTAACCAGTGGTAATGCAAATCTTTCCAGGGCCCGTATAAGGCTTCTGCCTGGCTTGAAGGAAGCTTTATCAAAACATTAAAACGCCTCCAGCAGAATCTCCTTATAAAGTATTTCAATAAATTAGCAGTCATTAAATTGCAGTGTAAGTCTTGGCAGTAATGTAGAACAGTTTTCATTGTAGAAGCTTTACATAACTTTTGTTAAATTTCCTCAAATTTTGTGAAATTTAAGGCTTTTAAAAAATACCGATGGTTTTATTTTTCCTTTGTAATATGCATGACCTTTATATCTTTGTTTTACCCTTTCGCACTGGACTGGACCTCCAGGATAATATTGATGGAAGTGGTGCAAGTAAATATTTATCCTTGTTCACTCTCTTGGGGGAAGAAGTATTCAATATCCCACCAGCAAGTGCGGTATTATCTTCAAGTCCTTCCTAGATGCCTTTAACAAGAAGTCCCCTGCTAGTCCTAGTTTGCAAAGAAGTTTTGTTTTAAAATCATGATGGCTATTGGATTTTGTAAAACGCAATTTTTTTGCATTTATTGATATAGTCATATAGCTTTTCTCCTTTGTTCTGTTAATGTGGCAAATAACATAAATATATTTTCAAATGTTAAGGCAAACTTGCATTCCTGGAATAATCCCACTTAATTATGATGTAGTTCGTGTTGCTGCTTTCAAGTTGCTAATATTTTGTGAAAATTGTTGCATCGTGAGAGACATTGGTCTCTAATTCTCTTGTAGTGTCTCTTGTCAAATTTTTGACAGGGTTATACTGACTTAAATGAGTTGGAAACCGTTTCTATTTTATAAAAAAGTTCATGTAAGATTAGTATTATTTCCTTCTTAAATGTTTGAGAGAATTCCCAAAGGAAACCATCTGGACTTGCAGTTTTCTTTGTAGGAAGACGTTTGATTAACATTTCAGCTTTAAAAATAGAGTTACTCAGATTTCTATTTCTTTTTGTATCATTTCGTAAGTTTTTTTTTTTTTTTTTAAAGGAATCTGCAGTGATATCCTCGCCTTCATTTGTGATGTTGGTAATGTAGGCTTTCTCTACTTATTCTCCTGGTCAGCCTGCAGCCAAAGTATCTCATGGCAGTGTTGATTTTCTAGGGCGAGCCAAAAGGATGATCTTTCAGTATGAAGAGGTAGCACCCTCTTCTTTACTCTTCCATTTCCCATTGTATATACACACACTTACAGGTAAAACCGACTATACCTAGGAGATCCCTCATTTCCCAATGACAAGTTGTCAAAATGTTTTTTTGACAATTAGACTATATAAACATTGGGAGAGGTAGACAAGAGAGAAAAATGTCTATTTACAGTCATTAATTACTGTGATTATACATATATACTTCTTTTTTAAAAAGATTTATATATTTATTTAAGAGAGAGAGAGTGTGTGTGTGAGTAGTGGGAGGAGAAGAGGAAGATAGAGGGAGAGTCTTAAGCAGACTCTGCACTGAGTGCTGGGCCCTATGAGGGGCTTGATCCCATGACCCTGAGATTATGACCTGAGCTGAAACCAAGAGTCAGCCACTTAACCAACTGAGCCACCCAGGCACCCCATACATATATTTTTCAAATCAAATGCTTTATTGAGTTTTTTATTGTGTAAAAATAAATGGCTCATGAAACTTTCCATTTTGACCATTTTTAAGGATACAGCTCTGTGGTACTAAGGGCATTCACAATATTGTGCGACCATCACGGCCATCCATTTCCAGTTCTTTTTTACCACCCCAAACAAAAACTCTTGTGCCCATTAAACCGCTCCCTATTTGCCTCCTCCTTCCAGCCCCTAGTAACCTTGATGCACATTTGATGCACAGGAGGTTTTAATTTTGATGAAGTACAATATATCTATTTTTCCTTTGTTGCCTATGCTTTTGGTGACATACCCAAGAAATTACTGCCAAATGCAATGTCTTAAAGATTTTCTCCAATGTTTTTGTCTAAGAGTTTTATAGTTATAGCTCTTAAGCTTAGGTCTTTGATCTACTTTGACTTAATTTGTGTGTATGGTATGGTAAGGATCCAGCTTCATTCTTTTGTATGTGGATATCCAGTTTTCTCAGCAACTTTTTCTGAAAAGACTGCTCTTTCACCATTTAATGGTCTTGGCACTCTTGCTAAAAATCAACTGACCATATTTGCTTGGGTTTTTTCCTGGGTTCTCTCATCTATTCCTTTTGTCTATATGCTTGACTAAATGCCCGTATCACAGTTTTGATGACTATAGCTTTGTAGTAAGTTTTGAAATCAGGAAGTATGAGTCTTCCGTATTTGTTCTTCTTCAGGATTGTTTTGGCTATTTCAGTCCTAAACTGAAGTTTAAGTACTGATTTCCCTCACTGTTATGCCTCGTGATTCCATTTTAATCAAACATTTCACGGGCAACTTCAACCTAACCTATTCCTCTAGAATCATTTAAGGTGGATTAGCTCAGATGAGATTGGAAAGTAGGGGAATGAGGTCAGTATACCTGAGAACTATATTGGCTCATCTGCAAAATTTCTCAGCATGTCATATTTTCTGCCGCCAAGTAGAGCAGCAAGATGCAAGCACCCTAGCATGGTTGAAAACAGCAAATACAAAGACGAAGAGTATTGAAAACAATGCCCTTTCTCACATGTTCCTTTCTTTCTTCCTGTTGAAATAATTTTTCACTTAGAGGAAAGTTTCAGAAATAGTCCAAAGAGTTCACATATGCCTTTCTCCTAGCTTCCTCTGATTTTCGCAATTCCATTAACGATTATACAATTACCAAACCTAGAAAAACAGCATTAGTAAATACTATTAACCAAGTGCAGACCTTGTCTTCCGAATCTTGATAATTGTTTTGTGAAGTGTCTTTCAACTTGAGTTCATCTGTTTTCTCGTGATCAGATTGGGAGTTCACATTTTTAGGAAGATTATCAGCCACAAAAGTAATGTGTCCATCTCAGTGCATAATGATATCAATGTGATTTATTATTGGTAATGTTAAACTTGATTACCTGGCTAAGGTGGTATCTGTGGTAATTCTCCACAATAAAGGTATATTTTTTCTCTATGTAATGGACAAATATCTTAACAGATACTTTAAGACTATGAAATATCTTATTTCTCTTCAAATACTTATGACTGATTGCAACCATCAGTCGGTCAAGTCTGCAAAAATATGGTGGTGTCTGCCTTGTGGTGATTTTTTTTATTTCTCTCATTCCTTTTATGTTTATTAGTTGGATTTTTTTTGGTAAGGAAGAGACACTGTTTCCCCCCAATTACATATTTATACAACTATGTTGGCCCCTGTATCAGCTTGACATCTTCCCAACCTTTTTCAATGACCTTAAGCACCTCCTTATTTACTGCATTTATTTTCAAAAATCTTGTTTATAATATCTTGCAATTGGGAAGCCATCCTGTAGGAATAATTAGTAAATCTAAGTATAGTCCTTCACCTCCTTTTTAAAAATAAAAATTGGCTCATCCTATAAGCACCTAAAATTATTCAAACTCACCTAAGAAAATTCAAGCAAAAATGCCACTGCTTGATAATCAGTGAGTGATGGCTTGGCTTTCGTTAACGAAAAGTCTTCATCAAGGTCAGCAAACGGTGGCTTTGAGATGTTTGGGTCGGTTAAGTGAGCAGTTTGACAACAAGGCTTCTCCTTTGGCATGTTTACTGTGATGTTTAATGGACACCCTTGCAGTTTAAAGTGACCCCTTTAAAACAAAATTCTCTGTTTAATGATGTCTTGCACCCTGTCACTCCATGTGAGAATCAGCAGAACCTGTAGGTCTTATTTGGAATTGACATTCTCTATTATAATTTTGTTCCTGTTTATTTTTAAATTCTCTTTTTGTTTCACCGGGAAGATGATGCTCAGTTTTAAACATTAAAAGTGTACAGGTTTGTTTGTTACAGTAAAACTAATGTGTCCAGACACATCCGAGAAAAGTCCTCACCGGGTACAAAGGGAGAGTAGTGAAAGGAGCTTCTCAACACTGGTGATAATGATGCTTTTTTGAATGATGATGCTAATGATGATTATTGAAGACTAGTGTAGAGCGTTTAAGCCCTATTAGGCATAAAAATTATGCAGGGTTCTTGCTGAAATGCAGATTTTGGTTCAGCAAGTTTAGGGAGGGATCCAAGGTTCTGCATTTCTAATGAGGTGATGCTGATGCTGGGTTATAGACTCTCTTTGGTGAGGAAGGTTGGAGATATTAAGAGGCTAGACATATTTCAAAAGAACCTTTTGCAATACTGGAAGTGGTCTGTATCTGTGATATTCGATTATGGCTGGGGAAACTAAGGAACTGAATTCTAAGTGAAACATAATTTAAATGCAAATTTGAATAGCCACATGTGTTTAGTGGCTACTGTCTTGGACAGTGAATATCCTTTTTTAAAAATAAAGGTATGATCACGTACTTGTACCTGTACATGTATACAATATTGTTTTGGGGAGTTTTATATTTTCATAAATGGAATGTTATTTGAATACACTGTTCTGAACTTTGCATTTCATTCTTAATGTCTTGGAGTTATTTTCATATCAGTACATGTTGATTTGTATCATTCTTTTATTTTTTTATTTTTTATTTATTTATTTTTAAAATTCATTTATTTGAAGGACATATCACAAGTAGGCAGAGAGGCGGGCAGAGAGAGAGAGAGCAGGGAAGCAGGCTCCTTGCCGAGCAGAGAGCCCGATGTGGGACTCGATCCCGGGACCCTGAGATCATGACCTGAGCCAAAGATAGAGGCTTAACCCACTGAGCCACCCAGGCACCCGTGTATCATTCTTTTAAATTACTACATAATATTTCACAGTACAGATTTACCATGGTTTATTTAGCCATTTATTACGTATTGATGGATATTTGGGTTGTTGTCTTTTTATCTTTTTTTTCCCCCTGTAACTACGAACTATGCAGGTAAGAACATCTTTGTGCATGCCATTTCCAATACATGATTAAATGTTTTGATTTTTTTAAAAGATTTTACTTATTTGAGAGTGAGAGGAGAGGGAGAGCATAGGGAGGAGGGGCAGAGGGAGAAGCAGATGCCCCACTGTGCAGGGAGCTTGACATGGCCTCCATCCTAGGACCCTGGGATCACAACCTGAACTGAAGGCACTTAACTGACTGAGCTACTCAGGTAACCCTGAATGTTTCCGTAGGATAAAAAAAGAGAAATGGAGTCACTGGGTCACTGAAAATGAATAATTAACATTTTCATGGCTACCACCAAGTTGTTTTTGAGAAAACATGAAATATTTTATTTCCATTAGCTGTGTGGGAGAATACCATTTCCTCACACTCTTGATTGGTATTATCGACATTTTTTATTTTTTGTCAATAATGCAGTGAAAAGCTACATCTTATTTTTATTTACATGTCTGTAATGACTAGGGAAAATAAACATTTATTTAAAAGATTCCTGATTTTTTTCCCTCTCCCTGTAATTGTCTAGGTTATGCATACACTTCTAGCCTTTCTTATGAGTTCTTGAATAAGCTTGTCAAACTATATACTAAATATTATTGGGATATTTTGGGGATTGTGCTGTCTTTGTGGATAAATTTTGAAATATCTGGCATCATGAAATATTGAGATTCCTATCTATGGATAATAATATTCTCCATTTACTTAGGGTTTCCTCTATGTACTATAACATTTACCTTTTCTCCTGTAGAGATCTTGTATATTTATTATACAATGTTGAATGAATATTTGAATGTTTATTCATAGGTGTTTTACAGTTAAGGTTTCTGTTGTGAATTTCTTTGCATTACATTTTCTAATGTCTATTGCTGGAAGACAGGGAAACTACCAATTTGTGGATGTCTAGCTGCAATCTAGTCACTTTGTTGTGCTCTGTTATTATTTGTCACTTTTCATCAGATTCATTTTCACAGTCTATCATTTGGTGAGAGCCTCCATCTGTATCCCAAATCCCTAGGAATGAAAGAAAAGTCATATAAAGAATAAAACCCATACCATGATTAATACCCACACTTTTCCTTTCCCAAGATGTACAATATGATAATATATTGTATATGCTGTTAATCATTTTATATTTTCTGCTCCCACCCAATAGTGTTTAGTATCAGTATCCAGGAGAGGACCCTCCTTTTCCTTATGGGTGACATTGTGTGAACGTATGAGAATTTCCCATGTGCTGCTGAGGAGCCGACTATGACAGTGAAAATACTTGTATGGAAGTCTGTGCACAAATATCTGCAGGATCCGTTCCTAGAACTGAAATTCCCAAGACCTGGATCAAAAAGTATATGCATCTTCAGGATTGCTAGCTAGCTTCCTTCCAACTGCCCCTACACGTTCTCAACAATTGTATGTGAGTGTGCTGTTTGTCCACACCTTCAGCAACACAACCCATGCTGCTCAACATTGTCAGAAAGAAATAGGGACTTCATAAAGATCAATAACTTCTGCACAGCAAAGGAAACAGTCAACAAAACAAAGAGGCAATCTATGAAATGGGAGAAGATAATCGCAAATGACACTACAGATAAAGGGCTGGTATCCAAGATCTATAAAGAATTTCTTAAACTCAACATCCAAAAAACAGATAATCATGTCAAAAAATGGAAAGAAGACATGAACACTTGGAGACATTGGAGACACTTCTCCAATGAAGATATACAAATGGTTAAAGACACATGAAAAAATGTTCATCATTATTAGCCATCAGGGAAATGCAAATCAAAACTGCATTGAGATACCATCTTACATCAGTTAGAATGGCAAAAATTAACAAGGCAGGAAACAACAAATGTTGGAGAGGCTGTGGTGAAAGGGGAACCCGCTTACATTGTTATTCAGAGAACAGTGTGGAGATTCTTCAAAAAATTAAAAATAGAGCTACGCTAGGACACGGCAATTGCACTACTGGGTATTTATCCCAGAGATACAGATGTAGTGAAAAGAAGGGCCGTATGTACCCCAGTGTTCATAGCAGCAATGTCCACAATAGCCAAACTGTGGAAAGAGCCAAGATGCCCTTTAACAGATGAATGGATGAAGAAGATGTGGTCCATATATAGAATGGCATATTACTCAGCCATCAGAAATGATGAATACCCAACTTTTGCATCAACATGGATGGGACTGGAGGAGATTATGCTCAGTGAAATAAGTCAAGCAGAGAAAGTAAATTATCATCTGGTTTCACTTACTTGTGGAACGTAACATTAGGAGAAGGAAAGGAAAAGTGAAGGGGGGACATCAGAGGGGGAGATGAACCATGAGAGACTGTGAACTCTGAGAAACAAACTGAGGTTTTCAGAGGGAAGGGGGGTGGGAGGATGAGTGAGCCTGGTGGTGGGTATTAAGGAGGGCACATACTGCATGGAGAACTGGGTGTTGTACATGAACAATGAATCTTGGAACACTGCATCAAAAACTTACGATGTATTTTATGGTGACTAACATAACACAATAAAAATTAAAAAAAAAAGAAATAGGGAAAATTGGCATCTTAATTCTTTTGGTAGCAGATGCTGCAGATGTCCCACCAACTTTACCTGCAGCCATGGAGGGCAGTTCCTGCACGTTCTGGCCACCTAACTTGTGCCTGGATCTTTCTTCTTCTCTTCCTGCATCCAGCATTGTGCAGTGCCACAGGAGTTTGCTGAGCCTATGCAAAGGTGGGCCGTCCAGGGTGGCTCTCGGAGGGAACTTTAAACATATGAGGAATGGGAACCAGTGGATAAATGCGCAAGTGTCCCTTTTCCTCAGTTGGCAATTCTAAGCCATGTCCTTGCTGATTCCTGAGTGGAATGCAACTCTTGTTGACTATAGCAGTCATCTTCTCATTGAAATATCCTTTACTAACTTTTCCACCTTCCCTCCTAACTTTCCCTACTCCCTCATACCCTGATCTCACCTCCCAGATAAACCGCAGGCACTCATATGCTTGCCTTAATACCTGCTTCAGGAGGACCTCAACTAAAATGGATGGCACCAGGTTTGGCCCTAGAAAGATGGCGCTCAAGAATGGAATTAGAGAATTGATTGGTTCACTCCCCGTTCAGGATGCAACAAGAATCTCACTGCAGGTTTAAAGAGGTTGTGAGAATCCATGGCATGCTGTAGCAGCACATTTCCCAAGACATTCATGTATGATTGTTTAGGATGAGGTACAAGTGGAGGGACTGGGATAGGGATAAGTTCTTGCTCTTGAACCACATGGGGCAATGGTAACGATTCAGGACCGTGGAGGAGGCTGGCTTTTGTTAACTTTCCTGGAAGCCTTGGAGAGTGGCATACTGGGGAAGCCCACTATCAACTCAGGGCATGCTCTGAAAGCTAGAAGGCTTTCATGGCCAAATTTAATTACTTAGACCCTCATCTCTTGCAGCAAGAGGGCAGATGAGGGCGAAAATTAGCCTCAAAATATAATCATAACAATTTCAGAGCTACCGTGGAAACCTAATGCAGAGCCAGGCAGGTGTCCCACGGAGAAATAGGGTCAGAACCGTGAAAGGGAAGGAGTAGGATTGTGAAACATGGGATGGCTGTATTTAGGTAAATGCACTGCACAGTTCTTACCCATCTCTGAGCTCTCTGGGTCGGCAGGCTGATTTATAAATGGGCCTCCTTTTTCTCCTGTGTTTTCTAATACTTTTCTTTTTGTTCAAATTTGATCCAACTGTAATTTACTTTGTAGTAAGGAGTGAATTGGGAATCCAGCTTCATTTTCTTTTTTTTTTAGCTAGCCATCCAGTTCCTCAGCACCACTTACAGCATATTCCATCTTTCCCCACTGATACAAAACGCCAGCCTGCCTATACGTTACCTTCCAGTACGTACTTGGGTCTTGTGGGATAGGATGCTAGGTATTCACCAAACCTTTTCCCTCCTCTTTTTGGGCACACAGAAGGGTGATTTCTCAGTTTCCCATGCAGTTAGGAAATGATGGGTCTCGTACCTGAAATCTGCACGTGACCTGCCATCTTCCTAGCCTTCTGCTAGCTGGAATGGAGATATCCTCCAAGACAACCTAGGGAGCCATGTGTTGAGAACAGTGGAGCTACAGATGCAAGGAGCATATCGCAGAATCTTTGCTTGTGGGAGAGCCTGCCAAGCAGAAACACCTGCTTGGGACTTTATGCAAACGAGAAATAATCTTTCATTTTGTATGAGTCACTTGGTTTTTCCTTTTCCTTAAACTTGATAGCCTTACTTTAATATATATCTATTTGTGGACTCCATTCCATTTACATGCTAGCATTACAGTTCAAATTAATATAATTTTATAGTATATTTTGGTACATGGTCAGGCTAATCTCTTTACTAACTTTCATTTTACAGGGGTTTTCCCCCTAGTTTTCCTTGCATGATCATTTTTCCATATAAATTTTAGAATTAGCCCCACTACTTAAACTAATCTCTCCTTCATAGGCTTTTTTTTTTTTTTTAAGGTTTTCATTTATTTATTTGAGAGAGAAAGAGTGTGTATCAGCGAGAGAATACAAGCAGGGGGAGCAGTAGAGGGAGAGGAAAAAGAGACTATCTGTTGAGCAGGGAGCCTGATGCAGGACTTGATCTCAGGACCCCAGGATCATGACCTGAACCGTAGGCAGACGCTAAACTGAGTTACTCAGGTGCCCTCCCCTTTATATGCTTATTGAAATTACATTATATGTAGTTTGACATGGGAAACACTGACATCTTTTTAACTGTGAATCTTTTTATATAAACACGTATCTCGAGACACCTGGGTGGCTCAGCCAGTTAAGCATTAGCCTTCGGCTCAGGTCGTGATCCCGGGGGTCCTGGGATGGAGCTCCTCATCAGGCTCCCTGAGCAGGGAGCCTGCTTCTTCCTCTCCCTCTGCCTGCCGCTCCCCTACTTGTGCTCACTCACTCTCTCTCTAACAAAATAAATTAATAAAATCTTATAAAAAACCCCCAACATGTATTTTACCATAGTCATGCCTTCATTTATATTCTTTAATACCCTCTTAAAGCTTTTTTTGTATAAATGGTAATGTTTCATTTAGTTTATTCATAGTTTTTCTTTTTTTTTTTTTTGAGTGAAATGGTACTACTGTAAGTAAGATGTTTTCTTCTGTCATAATGGGTTATTCTGATATAGGAGGCCCACTAGATGCTATGTTGCCTATCTTAGCATGATATCAAATAAAAAATAAAACACCAGTCTGACATCCAAGAAAAGCACTCAAAAGTAAAATAAATCTTAAAAAACATTTTTAGATGTCTATACTCCATAGCAGAGAAACAGACTGTATAAACAGATGATGTTATTGTGGGTTTATTCAGAATGGCCAGAGAATGTCCTTTTTGGCTGGAATTCCAAAGAGCTACGTATTTATAAACTTTCCATATTTTTTAACAAACAAGCATTGTCATGTTGGGGTTTGCGGAAGCACAGTAGACCTAACCATTCTCCAGTAAGTTTCTAAATGACTCAGAAATAGGCAGATGAAGATAAAAAAGCCATCATCCGTACTCATAGAACGGGTACTAAAGAACACAGCTGAAGTCTGTGGTGACAACTGGCTTCCTGATGCCGCACTCCAGACTCCGCCTTCCCGGGGCACCCCTGCACGGTGGTGAGCTCTCCCGCAGGGCCTGTTCTCACAGACCATGGTATGAAGGACAAAGCAGAACGTACACACGCTTCTAGCAGAAGGCATTCTAGAGTTCCCTGCTTTTACTCTTGCTCTGGTGAGGAGGGAGGAAAAGGGCACAGCAGGGTCAGGACTCTACTGGAAGGTGCTGCCTCCCTCTGGAAGGAAAATCAGAAGTGAGGAAGAGTGTTACTCCACCAACGCTCAGTGAAGCTATAATCCCAGGGCAATATTCTTTTTAGGGACCAAAAGTTCACGTCCACAGTTTCTGTATGGTGGTGTTAAGTATGAGATTTTGAGGCTGAAATTCAAACTATATATATTTTTACATCATGTTAACATAAGCATTGGAACTAATGGAAGTGGAACACGGTTCTCATC
Organism: Lontra canadensis; assembly: GCF_010015895.1. NCBI lineage: Eukaryota > Metazoa > Chordata > Mammalia > Carnivora > Mustelidae > Lontra > Lontra canadensis. Next base: position 24,497,746 of record NW_022631016.1, on the reverse strand, counting down.
AGGATTTATCCATAAGAGAACAGATTGTAAAAGAGCTGGTGAGATGACCCCTGCCCTTCTTCCATGTTTAACACAGTTAATTCTATGGACATGATCGCTAGATTATAGGTAGTATTCTTTAGCTCATTTGGACTCGCTTTTAACACTTAATCCCTGGTAAATGTTCTTGTATTAACGGTTCTGTTTGTCCAGTTTGCTTTCAAAGATAGCATGCTAACAAGAGGATGTACAATAGAGGGCACATAACAAGGCTTATTCCTGCCAAGCCTCAACGACCACTGATATTTTCTGTACTCAGAAATTCATTCAACACGTTTTGAGGCCTTATGAGGACAGGGACCATGGTGGAGTCTGGGGCTACAAAGACGTATGACAGGACCTCAAGATGCTGCTAGTGCCCTGGGTGGGAGCAGATGTAAATGGCTAAGGTGTAATCCTGGACACCGGAGATGCCCTCAGGAACACAGGGAAGGCCTCAAGTCACATCGAACACCAGGGACTCTGACGGGTGAAACTGCCAAACTCACGTAACTAGGAGCCAGCACACATACCTTGAACTTGAATTGATTTCAAAGCCACCAGTACCTCTGGGTCACCCTGCGAGGACAGTGTCTCTTGATGCCGGGAACTGCTCCTGACGGGGCTGTGCCGCAGATGGTGCCATGCGGTGCTCAGGGTGGTTTCTGTCTCCACAGCTGGCTTTCCCACCGAGCTCCAAGCCTGACTGAAGGGAGACAACTTAAGGGAGACAACTCCCTCCATGAGCCATCAGGGTCACGTCTGATGGGCTGCTACATGACCTTACTAAGCCAAGCTGACAGAGGCACTTGCTCTTTCTCTGATGACACCATTTTCCTTAATGCTCACCAGGCATAGGCAGTTCTGTGGTAAGGCGGAGACCCAGACGAAGGATGCTTTGGAGGGGTCTGGAAATAACAGGGAGATGTTTGGAGATACTCTCTCTATCCCCACGTCTCTGTCAGGCTCTGGCTGATACAAGTTGGTTTTTTTTTTTTTTTTTTTTGCTTGAGGTAATTTATAATCAGCAACATTAAAAATGATGAAGATAAAAAAATGATGAAGCTAATTCTAGATTTTATGAAGGTAAATTATAAGTTGGGGGTAGCAATTTCTAAACATTGACTGTATCAGGTTTAGCATCACAAATACAGGAGCTAACATAGGGTTTAAAAAAAAATCAGGATTTAGGAGAGGTATAAGAAGAGCAGTTTAGACTTGGAATAGCCATCACAGGAATTTCAAAGTAGGGCTGAGTTTGGAAATAACCATCAATGTTTACTGAATGGTCCTTGTGCTAAGGTTCTTTATGCTAATCCTCAGGATATCCTAATGAGCTAAACTCTCTTATTGTAAAAGGGAAGCTGAGGCTTAGAGAGGTCATTCGGCAGGAATGGGAATGTAGAGAAGGGGACACTGGAGCCAGGCAGTAGCTCTCTGAAGCTCACACTTTTACAACTATGCTCCACTATGTTCAGGAGTAACACTTCTTATCTTCGTCTTGGCATGCTTCTCATCAACAAGGGTGCTAAGGCCCCTAAACAGTGCTGATGGCTGATAGCTAGACTTCAAGGTCTAGGTGCCATTGATGAGTGTTTTGAAGTTACAGACATGGCAGGGAAGCTGTAGCTGGAGGTCGAATGACTGTTCAACAGGTCTTCAAAGGAAGTGAAATCGTGCAACCTCAGCCTTGCTTCAGTCTTGGTAATGAGCTCCTGCTTCTCAGTCATAGGAACCAAATTCCCAAGATACTAATGCATTGAATGAAAACTTACTAATTTGCAATGTTAAGACCTACCCTTCCAGTGACCAATTGGAATATTTACCATTTAGGGAACTCCTTCCTAAGAATCCAGGTTCATAGAAACCTCCTCAGTCACCGTAACTTCATTTGTTGAACCCAAATGACAATAAAGGGATGGGATGGCATGGATGTTTGGGATCCCAGGAGTGCAGCTGGAACTACGAAACCATAGAGACAGTGCAGGACCAGTTAGTTTGGAAACAAGCACGAGAATGTTGTGACCAGGAAGACCAGGCACAGTCCAGTAAGGATCCTCAGGAATCTCGAGTTCTGAAAGATGTCCAACAAAAACTTCAGTTTCATGCAAGTGCTCTCCCTTCAGAAGTATGGTGAATGAGATAATCCTGCACTGAGAAACACACCACTGACTATAAACCATTAGCAGCATGATGCAAACATTGCCAGCAATCCAGGGCCACTACTGCTAAAACAGAATAAAGATTTAGAGAGAATATCCTATAAAGAGTGAAGAACTTTGACTGAGGGCTCCTTGAGGATCCAGAACACTCAAAGCTAGAGGTCTACAAAAAATATTTCTGAAGGAAAAAAAAGAATTTTCTTCTTTGATACTGGGGAATATATACTTGTTAATACCAAAGCTCTGGTCAATGCTTACATTTAACTCACAGTTTTTAAAAAAGTGCTCAAAATCCCATGCTTCAGTGATATTTGTATATAATCCAAAACCCTGTACAGTGGTATTCCTTATCAGTACTTAAAACACAAATGAAGGACGTCTTGATAAACTAAGTATTTTCTTATTAGAAATGCACAGTGATGTAATTTGCCAAGTTGGTGCTAGTTAACAAATAGGAACTGAATTTCATTCAAAGAGAATCACAGAGCAGAATGAAACAATGAATATTCTGAAAAAAGAAACTGATGCCCTTTTATCCTACCTGAGTTAAAACAATGATGAGTCACATCGAGTTCATGGGAACTGACTACTCAAGCAGATCATAGGATCAGTATTATGAACACACTGAGATCACATAAAATTAGTGCTACTTTGGTTTTAAATCTTTAAAACCTCAGAACACACTTTTTTATTTCTTTTAACACACAAAATAATTTACTCATAAAAGTAACATCCATTTATAGAACTCTAATAATTTTTTTTTTAATTTAAAAATAGTACTGTTTTACAATTCTGATTTTACAGAGAAAACTTTCTGGCAAATGTTCTATAAGATGGAAAAGCTGAATGACTTTGCTTTGCTTCTCACAACAGAAACAGGCATTCATGCTAGCAGCCTTGGGAAATCAATTTGATGACAAGAAAAATTTGCTGGAAAACAGCATCATTGGAAAAATGGGATCTGGTGCCATCTACTGAGTGGCAATGGAATGGAACTTGCGTACTAGCCAACAAGTTAGGTACTACACTATAATTGCAGCTACATGCAACTCAACATGTACACATGTGGTCAAGGCCCAAAAGTTACATGCAAAAATGAAAACAACTGCTGTGTTAGGTTTGAGAAATGGATGGGTGTCTCCGCCCCCCACCTTGAACAAACGCCACCCTACCTTGAAAAAAAAAAAAGAAAATCAGGTAGGTAAAAATGATTGCTGAACATAAGGAATACTGAAGAGGGAAGACTTTGGTAAATTAAGCAAATGAAAAAGTTCCATGATAAAGAGGGACTCAGGTAGGCTCTCTTACTGATGGAGAGGCTCGTAGAGGACAGTTAAGTCTTTGGGTATTTATGGTAGGTCAGAATTAAGGATCTATCTTTTTTCTATTTACACTAAAAGCTGGATTATTATTAGAAATTATCAACCCAGACTGCCAATAAAGTGGCACTTAGGAATTATGATGATAATCAACATCCATACTAATCATCTGGAGGCACCAAAAACCCTAAAGGGCTTTTCTGATTAGCAAAGAAAATTTTTGTTAGTTGACTTTACTCAACTAGACCTCCTCCACTCCAACAATGTGACAGTATGCAACAGCTGAGCCACAACGCTGACAATCTTGGAAAGGTAGATTTTCTGATTTTCATGGACAGGCAAGTTTATTTTTTTGGTAGTAGCTTTTGAGAATGTTACTTCCTTATACAGCTAGGGTACCCTGAGTACTAAGAGCACGCCTAAGATGTGTTTATGGTTGTCCTTTCCTTCATAATACTTCTCGTAATCCGTAATTTGTTTCTCAGCTGTCCCCTAAGAGGGCAGGGGACCTTGTCTATTCTGTTCAATACCATACACCCAGCACTTAATTATGTTTGGCACATTAAGTGTTCAATAAATGTCAGTGAGTTGAATGAATAGATGAATCAATTTCGTACAGTCCAATTGACATAGGGGGAAAAGAGGAAAAAACCCAACCCTTACAAAATGAAGAAGACAATGATGGAAAAGTAGAAGAATAAGCAACAATCAGTTGCGGGGGGTAGACTTGATGTAAAAAAATTGTCATCATTTGACAAGTGATGATATGTTTTGAGATTCAAAATACCTGAAAGATTTTAACTTAAAGTTAATATAAACGCATTTATTTCCATCTTCTCTGGGAAACTCATTTACAAATAAGTTAATGAAAACCCTGTTATTACATCAAGATGTAATAGGAGCCTAGTGTTTTGTTGTTTCAAGATGGAGAGCATTCTGCTAAGTACACCAGGTGAATGTCTACAGCTCCATAGAGGGAGCGTAGCACATTGAGGACTTTTTCTTGAATGGTGTCCACTTGCTCAGAAGGACAGTAATCATCCAGACTTGACCTGGAACCAAGAAGAGAAATAAAAAGAAAAATACATGTAAAGGAGAGGAGATCATACTGTGCAGTGAGGAAAAGTCTGCATGTGCTGATTTCAATATAAAATAGAAATCAAAGTATGTTGAATTTTGGGGAAAAAAACCAGTTGAAAGCTACTAAATGTTTATGCCAGGTGCATTACATTATGTTCTTTAATCTTCTCAGCAACTCTACAAAATACATACATTTACAATTCCTTTAAAGGAATATGAAACAGAGAAGATTAACCTGCAGAGATCACCTAGCTAATAAGTGCTGGTGATGGGATTTAAAATGACATAGCATGTCTTCAAAGCTTTAGTGCTTAATCACTAGATTGCTGTTTCCCTGGAAGGGAGATACTGGAAATACTGGGAGTTTTTATCTTTGTGATTGGGTATCTTTCTCGTTCTTTTATTATGGGCACAGTAGGGCTAGAAATGATAAGAGTAGAGGCTTTCCAACTGATAAAACGTTTCTGCGTCTAAAAACGATTTGTTAACTATACAAGTACATAGGGTTACCCAAAATCCAATAGGGAGATGTGTTGGTATTGGGATTAGTTTCCCAGGTGGTATTAAAGAGAAAAGAACAAAGTGGGATAGGGCCGGAACCTGTATTTTGGGAAGTCAGAATCAGCAACTATAACTTCAGTTACCAAGCAGTTAGAATGCCACTGACAATTACAGCCAGATTAAGATCTAAAATGATTTCATCACTGTCTCCTGGTTCCGGACTGGGGTGAGGAAAGCCATTTAGATGTGGGATTGGAAATCTTTCTAGAAGGAAATGGATTTAGTTATCTAGCTTAGTCCTTGTCACAAGTATTTTAGACCTAAAGACATAATCTGAAAGACTTGTGATGAACTCATTCCATTCTCTGGTGATCAGGTTATTTTTGAGACTTGATGTAAATAACACACAATAAATGAAACAGAAAAATTTAAAATTCTTAAATACTAATATATATATATATATATATATATGGATAAAAGTTTAATTTAGAGCCTTAATAAATAAGGAGTACTTCGATGCTTTCAAAAAGATTTCTGGCTTCTTTAAAACAGTTTAGAACAGTTCTTGAGGGGAGCTACCCCCAAGAGGGAGTTTTGGACATCTGTAGGTATATTTTCGATTGTCACAATGATAATTAAGGGGCCAAGGCAAGAAGGAAGGGCTGCTAGAATGCTTACAATACACAGGACAGTCCTGCAATATGAATGTAAATACCTGTCCTGTGTCCTATATAGTTTCCAAAGTCCACTGAACACTCATATAAGTAAAAAAAAAAAACCTGTTTTTAATTTTTTGAGCCTAGAACTTAATACTCTCCTACAGATGAACAAAGTATTTTTGGAAATGGATTAAATATGAGCTAAATTTCCCAGGACTGCAACTATGCTGTATATGGAGAGAAGTCTGGACTTTAAGTTCAGAACTTTACCAAGAGGTTGTTAGGACTAGAAAAACCATGTCACTATGACAGTGCTATTCATGGTATTTGGCCAATACAATACATGAGTGTCTGTCTGCACTTGTAACATTACATTTAGTGACTCTGTAAAGATGCCAGTCTTATGTGGCTTAAAAAAATTTTTTTTAAAGATTTTATTATTTGAGAGAAAGAACACACACGCATGCACATAAGTGAGAGGGAAGAGTAGAGGAAGAAGGAGAGGCAGATTCCCCACTGAGGAGGAAGCCCAACAGGGGGTGGATCCAAGGACCCTGAGATCACCAGCTGAGCCATAGGCAGACACAGAGACACCTGACTGAGCCACCCAGGCACCCCTTGTGTGGCATTTTAATATGTATTACTTTATCAGTTACTTTCATTTCTTTTATGTTACATTGATTTGTGTGTGTGCATACATATATAATTAATATTATATATATTTAAATTATGTGTACAGGGAGGTTATTGCTATATACTGAATGTTTGTGTCCCTCCAAAATCCTCATGTTGAATCTAATCTCCAGTGTGATGATATTTGGAGGTGATTAAGTCATGAGGGTGGAGTCCTCATGAGTGAGATTAATGCCATTAGGAAAGAGATGCCAGAGGGAGAGAAAGCTCCTTCACGCCTTCTACCATGTGAGGTTACAGGGAGAAGACGGCTGCCTGTAACCCAGGAAGCAGGTCCTCACCACACTGAATCTGCTGGTGACTGCATCTTGGACTACCCGGCCTCCAGCACTGTGAGAAATGAATTTCTGTTGTTTATAAGCCACGTGGTCCACAGTATTCTGTTGTTGCAGCCTGAATGAACTAAGGCAATTATATTATCTATATATTATGTATAATATTTCTATATACTTAAACTATGCATGTATGTAGGTCAGATTATCTATGAATTTCATTTTAGGATGTAAAAGGACATTACAATAAAAATATTAAAGTATTAAACTCAGTTTCATATAAAACCAGCCCAAAGATTAACACAGAAAAGTTTTATTAAATTGTGGTAACTTTTAGCACATTACTTTCAAATTCGAAACATGGCAGCAGCTAAATATTCTTTTGAAGACACACAAATGGGAATTCTTGTGTTCATCCGAATAGTAACACCAACTTCAAAGACAAGATAATAAGAACTGTATGTTGTTTGCCAACCATCGCTAAGAGGAAAGAGAAAATACAACATCTGACGATTCATCTATGGAGACTGTGTTAATTTCTTATGGCTGCTATAACAAATTACCACAAACTCAGTGGCTTAAAACGATACAAAGTTATTACAGTTTTGTTGGAAATCAGAAGTCCTCAAATAAAGATACTGCATTCTTCTCTAGGTTCTAGGGAAGAATCTGTTTCCCTGTCTTTCCAGCTTCTAGAGGCCACTTGCATTCCTTAGCTTGTGGCCCTATCCTGCACCTTCAAAGCCTGCCGCCTGGCATCTTTCAATTTCTCTGATTCTGACCCTCTTGTCCTTCTTTTATAAGGACCGCTGTGAGCGCACTGGCCCACTGGAGAATCCGGGGTAATCTCATTTCAAGATCCTTGAGTGAATTAATCTGCAAAGTCTCTTTTCCTATACAAGATGACATATACACAGGTTCTGGAGATTAGGATGTGACTGTCTTAGTGGACCATTATTCAGGCTACCACACTTACCTTGCAATTGTCACAAGAGTAGGTTTTGGTAAATTTTTCAGTAAATAATATACAGACTGAATAAGATATTCAATTTCCTGTTCTGTGCTGATATGGTGAGGAAGTTCGGAGTAATCACAGGTTAGACCAGCCTGGTGAACCTGAAAATAAGAAAATTAAAAACTATACCGTAAGCTTTATTGTTTTTAGGTTTTTTTAACTATTAATGTCCTTGCTGACAAATCTTTTAATGTTGTTGGGGACTGGGCTTCTTTTTTCCTTAACAGTTTCTAGAAGTGCTACAGAAGTTCTCTATTCTCTAAAGTTTGAGAAGAACTTGCCTGTAACTTCTGTTTGGGCCTGATGTCCTTTATATAGGAATAATTCTTTTAACTATTTTTTTTTGTAATTATGAATTCAGTTTCTGTCTTTACTTGAGTCTATTTTGATAATTCATATCTTCTAGCAAATCATCCATTTCACCCAGAATCTAAAAGCTGATATAAAACTGTGTATATTCTCATCTTACCTTTTCCTTCAACATATTCTTTTTTTTTTAGATACATGCATCTAATCTAGTACTATGTTCAGACTTCAAGAGGATATAAGGGAAAGTCTTTCTCCTGTTACGTTTCTTATGTATCCTTTATGTGTACCAACACATACTATGACATCTATAGATGTATTTTACATGTAAATGACTGGTGCTCCAGTCTTAGCACTAAATTATGCCTGAAAGTTAGAAGTGGCTCATGGGCTAACATTTTATACCCTCTGTTTTGAAGTTTTGAAAAATGGAACTCAATATGTCACTGTTTGGCCTACTGAATATAAGTGTTAAGACTGGGAAATAAAAAACACTTTAATCTGCTATTTTATTGCTGTTGGCTCTGGATACACATCAAAAATTTAACTAGGAACAATCAATGTAGGAAAATGACAGACTGTGCATGTTCTTTTCTACTCAAAGGATCAAAACAGTTGTCCAATCCTGCAGCTATAGGCACATGATATCTGATTCTATACTCTGCAATCAAGCCCATTCCATCCCTTCCTTCTTTCACTAGTGTCCAAAAACTCCCTACCACTGGAAAAATCCTGATATAATGTAACATGTACAGCGGATCTGCATGAAGACACATCCAACAATGTCATGCAAGCTCAAAACATTTTTAAAACCCTAAGTATCTTCTAACTCTATCATTCTTAACAATTGCTATTTTAAAAAAGTGGGTTTTGGACTAGCTCCAATTTAACCAAAATATTCTTTTGTTAGTACCTTTTTATTCTTATAAAGTTGGCATTAAATTAGTACATAAACTTCAGTTCAAATAAGGTGGTTTGCCTGTATTCCACAATTAAAGAAAACTCTAGAGCAAAAACATGATTTATTGAAGTCAAAGAAGCGTTATGAGTAAAAGAAGACTTGTGGGGGTCTCAGTTTTGGCACAAAATCTGAAAAAAGACACTTGTACTTCAAATGGGAAAATTTATGCTTCAAAGACTGTGAAATGATATAAAAATAAAAGCAATTATCATTGACGGTATCCACTTTTACCAGTTTTCAGATCACTGTTGGCAAACAAAGTCAGTGACAGAGCTGATAAGAGTTGAGATGCACTTGCTAGAATACCTTGTCTTTCTCTTGGTTTTGACAATCAGGAAAGTTTTCAGAGAGAAGAAAGATAGGAGGAGGAAGATAGTATGAAAATGAATTAATAAATAAGGGACAACTTTAAAAATTATATATTTATTTTCTCTGGCAAGGAGAGATATGACCACAAACAAAATAAAAAAATACACAGAATTTTTGCTTCTTACATAAAATTGGGAAAAACTTATTTTCTGGAAAACTTTTCCAGTATTCTGACTTCTAAAAAGTTATATACTTTTTCATTTCTTCTCATTTAAATAAAATAATTCATTTACACTTTTCTGGAACACAAAAGAAAAACACTTTAATAAAACTTACTTTTTCTACTCAGAAAAATGCCTTTCTCAAGGGTTAATTTTATACTTTAATATAAAGTATTTACCATTTCATAGTCTGGTACTTCCATCCGTTTTTTCAAACTCTGTACAAGTGGAATTAGTGATTCCATTCTGGAAAAAAGTCACCCTTCAATTAAACATCATACCACCTCAGCTAAAATTATAGAAGCAAATGATCTATTACACTTAAAATTTACCTTTAAGAATGTGTCACATGATGTTTGAGAAAAATGAAAGATAAAGATATTTAAATATCATCTTAAAATACTAAGAAATAAATGTTCCCTGTTTTTTCTTACCCACAAGATTACAGATTGTGTTAAAGGTTGAAAATTAGCACTCAAGAAACTGGGATTTTCCTATTCTTTAAAAATGGAAGCTCCACCCTGACTTTAAAAATTCTTTTCTTTTTTTTTTTAATTTTAATTTTTTTAAAGATTTTATTTATTTATTTGATACACAGAGAGAAATCACAAGTAGGCAGAGGGAGGGGGGGAAGCAGGCTCCCTGCTCAGCAGGGAGCCCGATGTGGGACTCTATCCCAGGACCCTGAGATCATGACCTGAGCCGAAGGCAGAGGCTTAACCCACTGAGCCACCCAGGCGCCCTAAAAATTATTTTCATCAGCGATAAAACTAAGTGCCTTTAGCACATGGTGATGAAAAGAGTTTCTCAAAAGTTAAAAAAATTTAAGAATATATTTATTGACATACACAATTAAACTGGAAAAGTTCTATACCATTTGGTATACTAACAATAGTGCCTTTAAGTGATTTAATTTAGGTGGACCTCTTTGGAAGCCATGATTAATTAAAGGTTCTAGTATTCTGCCTCCCTCACCAATACCTACTCATCCGGGGGGATGGAAAAAAGAAAGAAAAAGGGAGGCATGGAGGTCTATCTATCAACTCATCCTGCTTTTTCTTTCTTTTTATTAGAAACACTTTCTGGGCTTCTGGACCCTAATCACCTACCTCCTCTACTTCTTAATAGTGAGGACTCCTTCACGCTGAGGATCTGGCGTTTCAGGGGCATGGTAAGTTTGGGGAGACTTTTCTTGCTTGTCTCACCTACTTTTCCTTTGTGCTATTTTTTTCCCCCAATTCCAGCCACAGTCTGGACTCGCTTCCGTTGGAGCCTCATTGTTTCTCCAAGTCTGTGAGAGAACTCCTTGCAGGTGATGAAGAGTTAACTGGGCATGCTCACCAGGCACAGTGGGTTCAGTGAAAAACAGCCCCATCTATGGGCTACATTCAGGACTCCAAGGTTTTCATGCTGTTTTAAGCTTTAAACTTGGCTTGAGACATCACAAAGTAATAGGTACTTTTCAATATTTCCAGAAAGACTCAAATCCTGTGAGTTATTTCTACATCTCCCTCTTCCATCATAATTTCAAAAAGGAGGGAATCATTTTTTGAATTAGCACTCTATGCTAAAGAGGGAAAGTGTGAACTGATAGTTAAAATGCCTGGTCAGTATTTACTGATGTGATAAATATAATACCATGGTTTTCCTTAGTGATAATGAAGTTTTATGATCTTTCTATTTCAGGGGTGTTTCTCAATATTTTATTTTTAAACAAAAATTACATTGAATATTCTGAATAGGTAACATATACACATAGTAAAAGATGTTTCTCTCTTATAACTTTATCTTTCAGCCACAGAATTCCTCTACCCAGAGGCAACTTCTATTCCAGTTTCTTCTGTATTCTTCTATGTATCTGATGAATTATTTTAAATAACTATGACAAAACAAGTCTTAGTGGCTCAAAGCACTATGATTCTAACTCCAATTTATAAAGTTGCTATCTTATAACTGATTTCTTATATTTACACTATGGAGAATAATCTCAGTTTGTGGAAGATCAATTTGAAAATAAGCTACTTCTGGATTCCTATGCTCAAGAGGACAAAAAAGTTTGGGTCTGATGGTCCTATTTTAGTTTCCTGGCCTTTTGAGTTTATATGATTTAAAGAATTATTTCAGAGACTTAACATCACGAATCATCATGGAAATGGAAACCCAAACCACAATGAGAAATGACCTCACACTGGTCAGAATGGCTAGAATCAAAGAACAAGAAATAAATGTTGATGAAGATTGGAGAAAAGGGAGCTTTTATGTCCTGTTGGTAAAAATGTAAACCGGTGAAGCCACTGGGAAAACAGTATGGAAGTTCCTCAAAAAAATTGAAAACAGAAAATCCATATGATCCAGTAATTTCACTGCTGGGTATTTACCCAAAGAAAACAAAAACACTAATTTGAAAAGACATATGCACTCCTATTTTTAGTACAGCACTATTTACAATAGTCAAGATATGGAAGCAACCCAAGTGTCCATTGACAGACGAATGGATAAAGATGTGTATATATACAATGGAATGTTACCCAGCCATAAGAAAGAATGCAATTTTGGCATTCATGACAACATGGATGGACCTAGAGATTATCACACTAAAAGAAATGTCAGATAACTACCACATGATTTCACTTGTATATGGAGTCTAAAAAGCAGAAAAAAGAAAAGTCTAAAAAGAAGAACAAAAAACCCCAGAAACGGGCTCATAAATACAAAGAACTGGTGGCAGCCAGAAGGGGTGGGGAGAGAGATAGGGGAGAGAGAGCTGAAATAGGTGAATGGGATGAAGAGGTGCAAACTTCAAGCCACAAAATAAGGAAGTTACAGGGATAAAAACTAAAGCATAGGGAATGCAGTCAATATTGTAAAAACATTGTATAGTGACAGATGGTAACTACACTTACTGTGGTGAGCACTGTGTAATATACAGAATTATCAATTCATGATGTTGTACACTTGAGACTACTACAATATAGTATGTCAACTATACTGTACTAGAAAAAAATAGAATTAGTTTAGGGAAAAGTAACTATACTATTTATGCCAACATCTTTTCACACTTGCTTTAATACTAAAGGCACTCTTTACCCTACCCTGTAAAATGACAGATGACCACGCCAAAAGAACTTTTTTCTCCATGTCTTCAAGGTAATGTTAATGCTGAGACAATAGGCTCAATAGAAGACCTGATGAAGAATCCAGCTTTCAAATCCTGCTCCCTCGTGTAATGGGCAGCTTAAGCTTCTACTTAGAGTTGGGCTATCCTTAAAAGGAGGCAAGTTTTCACATTGCAATTTACCTTTCTAGTCATTTACTTTTACTGTAATTGTAATTATTGTATTGATAGGTTTTTTTTCTTATTCTACTTAGAATAGGGGCTGTCGTACCAATTTTTAATCTTCCCTAAGACCCAGAACCACATATTATATATCATAGGGGAAGCCACTGCACGATGATTAAGCACATACCCACTTATGTGATTTTGAGTAACTTAAACCTCTGTACCCTAGTTTCCTCATGTATAAAATGAACATTATAATAATGAAGTCATCAGATTGTTGTAGGGAAAAGTGAGTTAAATGCAAGAAAAATCTTAGAATTGGGCACATAGAACACACTCAGCAAAGGCTAGCCATTGCTAGTAAATTTCTGTTGGCACTTAACAGTGATTTTTTAAAAGTAATTTATCTAGAAAATTTGACAATATATCTAGGACTAACATAGAGTTGGGGAAAAAAACGTTTCAAGATCTTACCCAGGGTTTGAAGCCCATTTCTGTACAGTTTCTTCATCATCACCATCACACAAATCAGCAAAAGCAGCTTCTAAATCTTCTAACTGATGAATTCGAGTATCAACACAATCTACCAAATCTTCCTTTAAACACATTGAAAAGCCAAGATTGTAATTATTTTTTTGAAAAAATAAGTGAAATCCCATCGCAATGAAAATATCAGTTCAATTAGTTAAAATCATGACTTCTCAGTACTAACCATGGGCTTCTCCAATAAACACACCAAGATTTTGGTTAGAAGTCTGAGAGCACTCTAATGACTTAAAAGATATTATTAGATATGCAATAAATAGACAAAATCCAAAGAAACAAATGAAGGATACCTCTGTCAGGTTGGTACCAGGTTTTTTAAACTGGTACAACTCTTGTAAGATTTTGTATTCTTCCTGGAAAACAAAACAAAAATCCATATACTGGAAAAAATTTTTTTTCAATGATATGCTTTAAGTAAAAAATGGCTATGACATAAGGAGAATATATTAGCTAATCCTTGAAAGATTAATTTGTGAAAATCAGGGAAAATGTATAACTCAGATGTTACTGTAAACACTGTCCTTGCTTTAGGGTAACTCTATCCTGACAATAATGTATGAAAATTAGCTATGGAAAAAGACTTGATATGAAAGATTTCTAATAATATTCTATATTCTAAATGGATATATCCTAGGATCCAAATAGATTTTATCTATGTATAGGAAATATACATGTCTTTAATAACAACAACAAAAACTCTCCATATTCACCTTGCAGTCCTTTCCCTAGCCATAGAAGAGAACTCGGAAGTTCAAAGGGAATACTGGGGGCAGACACAATGGAAGAATGATGCCTTCTAAGCACAGACTTTCCAGAAAAATGTCTCCCCCCTCATTTAGCACACTAAATAGCCCCATTATAGGTGGGTATATTGGGCCCCAATAATCCCTTTTAGGAGTACCGTTGGGAAGAGTTTATATGCAAGAGCTGAAGTTCATTAAGCACAATGTTGTACCACTACTCTCATCATAATAATCCTGTAACTTCCCTATCATTATTTTGATTTTAAACTTGAAGAAACTCTGGGCCAGAAAGGTTAGGTAACTTTCCCAAGATCAAGCAGCTAATAAGCAGTAGAAGTAACAAACAGAAGTTAACTCACTCTGGACTTTTGCACATGTTCTTTAAAAAAAAAAATGGATATAAAAACCTCCACTTCCCCGGTTTCCTGATAGCACTGGAAAAGGAATAACTGCCACTAAGTTCCTCGTATAACTTTGTAGAAATCTTCATTAAAAACATTTGATTGAAATAAGTTAAGCAGAGAAAGTCAATTATCATATGGTTTCACTCACTTGTGGAGCATAAGGAATAACATGGAAGACATTGGGAAATGGAGAAGAGAAGTGAGTTGGGGGAAATCAGAGGGGGAGATGAACCATGAGAGACTGTGGACTCTGAGAAACAAACTGAGGGTTTTGGAAGGTGGGGGTGGGAGGTTGGGTGAGCTTGGTGGTAAGTATTATGGAGGGCATGTACTGCATGGACCACTGGGTGTGGTGCATAAACAATGAATTTTGGAACACTGAAAATAAAATAAAATAAAATTTTAAAAAACCCCCAAACAAACAAAATTCGAGTATATTTGTAAAATAAATTTCTAAAGTCAGTTTCTTCAACTTTCAGATATGCCTATTCTTCAAGTTTTCTAAATAGTTCTAAGGTTATTTCCATGATTCTAAGAATTTATGGATATAACCCCTGGCTCCATGTACAAGAGCTGAAAAAAAATGTAATTTTTCTCCCTTATTTGCAGGTTGGCAGAGTACTCTAGGTCCCCCAGTCTTGTTTCAGATTATACTAAATCTTCAAATCTTACCTATTTTTTAATCAATACCTATTTAGAGCTCTTTGATAAATCTGAATTAGGATCGTTAAGTGCAACATCATCATTATAATCCAACAATTTTAAGTAGAAAAAATAGTTAGTTTGAATCCCAAAAAGAATAGACTTGAACAACTTTCCAAATGTTAAAGTAAGCAGTTACTGTGCTATAAAATGCACTAAGGAATGCTCACTTGGAGCATGAATTTATTGGTTTCTTAAATGTTTTATCTCAGATCTGTGCATGCTAATATTGTCTGGCTTCCCGCATTTAAGATCTGCTGAGGTACCCTAAGAATCATAGGCCTAATCATTAGCTACAGATAGTACATGTGTAAAATCAGGGACCTCATTGTCCAGTGAAAAATCTGTCACACAGCACTTTATATATGTAGAATCTCTGGAAATATACACCAAGAAACTGGCCATGATGTTTGTTTTCTGATGTAAGAAACTGAGGGAATGGGAATGGGATGAGAGAGTGATATTCTTTAATGCATACGCTTTCTTGTATTATAAGATTTTAGTTTTTCCAACTATCCACATACATATTATCCCAATTCATAAATACAAAATAATAACTGCTATCTAGAGCAGGGATCAACAACCCACAACTTACAATTTGTTTTCGTATGGCCCTTGAGTTAAGAAAGGTACATACATAATTCAATTAAAAAAATAGGTGCATATGATTTTAAAAGGTTTAACAACAAGGAAGAACGTGTGACAGAAATCATATGGGACCCCCAATGAATCTTAATTAATACTTGGCTGTCTGCAGGAAGTTTGTGGATCTCTGATCTAGAAAAATGTCATACAATTCTCAAGATCTACATTTTAAAAATACATTTACCTGAGTGAACATTTCTTTGAAGGGATTCTTGACTGAAAAAAAATCCAAGTCAATATCTAACACAAATGCATCCCCTTTCTTCAAAATTTCCAGAATTTCCCCAGTGCTGACTGTAGTCTGACATTCTTGACTTTCAGAAGAACATGAACATGATTGCTCTAGGCAAGTCTGGCCCCTCCTCTGTGTCAATGTGTCCTTTTCCAGTCCTTCTGAGTAAGAGTCACAGTTAGTAGAAGCAGTGTTTTCTGCATCTTCCCGTGCTAGCTTTGGCTTCTTAGCAGAAGACACTGCATCATTTTCTTCTTGATTGTTACAGAGTTTATAAGGTTTTACCATAATTACATCCAATTGTAAAGGTTTTTGGTTCTCTAGTTGGTCTTCAGTTACATAAAGACCATCACTTAGAAAGTAATGATCCGTACTCGTAACCCTGTATTAGAGGAAAAAACTGTTTTAAAGACAAGCCGACAAATTAGCTGACATTGCATATAGCACTTCCATAGCACTGCAGAAATGTAACAAAGAACATATTTAACAAAAACTAAGTGCTCTCTCTACTTTCGTTAATTCCTGCTCTTCTGCAGAGATAGCATTCCCCTGATTTTTAGTTGGGCACACAACTGCCCAAAGTAAAGACTGTATTTCATAGCCTATCTTGCAGCCAGATGTGGCTGTTTGACTAAGTTTTGGCTTAAGGCTGTGAGTGGAAGAGAGGCATACATAATCTTGCTCTCTACGGGCTGCCTGGTGCATGAGCCTGCAAATGGCAAGCCCATCTTGGACTATGAGGACAGAGGCAATGCTCTAGAGATGAAGCAAAAAGATAAAAGGAATTGGGGTTTCTGAACCTGTCAACTGCCACATAGGCCCTGGACTGTGTGTGGTAAACTCTAAGAAGAGAAAGAAATAAATGATCCTTTCAGTTAGTGTTCTGGATCACTTTCATACCAGCTGTAACTTCATCCAAATAATCACCTAAGAGAAAAATGACATCTGGAAATTATTTCTCTTCACAAAAGCTCCCTCTGATGTGTTTCAAAGCTGTGCCAAACTCTGTATAACCATAATATTTTAATATGGAAAACAACTTAAAAAAATCTTATACACATGCAGAATGTATTTTTACAAGTTACAGATTTCTGATTTTAGATGTATCATTATGTTCTTAGCTTTTCAACTATATTATGCCTTAGGAAGTACTTAGAATAAATAGCAAAACTAAATGCTTCTTTCAGAGGTAGGCTCTATCCAACTAAAATAATGGTTAATATTTAGTTCCTACTCACCTTTCTCTAGCTATTCAGGCTTAAATTGAAAGAGGTATTAAGTTTCCAAATAAGACTAATGGCGTAATACAGCTAATATCCAGGCTTATTATAAATTGTGCCATTCCAAGAATGTCAAAGGCTGTATCCCCCAACCTAAATTCATATTCTTCTTTAATAAAGGACTCTTCACTTTGTTCATATCTGTATAAACACATGCATCTCAGACTACATACCTGTGTCTCTTCCGTAAACTTTTATTTGCAGGATTAAGTAAAATCACCAAATAATAAAATTTTTCCTAATATTATTATACATTGAGTTTCAAATGTCTTTTTCAGATTATTCAAAATTGTTTGATTTTGCAGAAACCTGTTACAGATAGTTAGGCGTACTCACTGAAGTACTCAATAAAAGCACTACCATTCTCATGTATACCAGTATTATATATAATACTTATTCTAAGTGGAGTCCTATTTATTTATTTAGTGTCATATCCTCAATAAATATAATTTTCATGGTTTCACAACAAAGTTATTTGTGCAACTGATAAGAACATACAACAAAAGTTAACTGTATCATTAAGGATAAATCAGAAATAAAAAGTATCACTTTCTTTAGAATAAATACCCACTAGTGCAATTGCTGGGTCATAGGGTAGCTCTATTTTCAACTTTTTGAGGAATCTCCCTACGGTTTTCTAGAGTGGCTGCACCAGCTTGCATTCCCACCAACAGTGTAGGAGGGTTCCCCTTTCTCCACATCCTCACTAACATCTGTTGTTTCCTGACTTGTTAATTTTAGCCATTCTGACTGGTGTGAGGTGATATCTCACTGTGGTTTTGATTTGTATTTCCCAGATGCCAAGTGATGTGGAGCACTTTTTCATGTGTCTGTTGGCCATCTGGATGTCTTATTTGCTGAAATGTATGTTCATGTCTTCTGTGCATTTTTTGATTGGATTATCTGTTCTTTGGGTGTTGAGTTTGATAAGTTCTTTAAAGATTTTTGGATACTAGCCCTTGAACTACTGGGTATTTACCCTAAAGATACAAATATAGGGATCTGAAGGGGCACGTGCACCCAAATGTTTATAGCAGCAATGTCCACAATTGCCAAACTATGGAAAGAACCTACGTGTCCATCGACAGATGAATGGATAAAGATGTGGAATAGTATGCAGTCATCAACCCCCCCCCCCAATCTTGCCATTTGCAATGATGTGGATAGAACTGGAGGGTATTATGCTAAGTGAAATAAGTCAATCTCTCTGATATGAGGAGTTTCAGAGGCAGGGCGGAGGGTCATGGGGGGTAGGGAGGGAAAAAAATGAAACAAGATGGGATCAGGAGGGAGACAAACCATAAGAGACTCTTAATTTCAGGAAACAAACTGAGGGTTGCTGGAGGGTGGTGGGGTAGAGATAGGGCGGCTGGGTTATGGACATTGGGGAGGTTATGTGCTATGGTGAGTGCTGTGAAATGTGTAATTCATAGACCTGTACCCCTAGGGCAAATAATACGTTATATGTTAATTAAAAAAAAAAAGTATCACTTTCAATGAGAAAGACTGTATTTCATTTCCAGTGTATTACCATTTTATTCCACACCCCTTCACCTTTGAAAACGTTATGGTTTCAGTGCTTAAAACATTCATCCCATCACAAAAGAATGGAGAAAGTCAAGAATGAGATGATATTTTTAAAGATAATTACAGTATTGCAATATCCATAAAATATCGGTTAAAGAGCTTATATAACAAAAACAGCTGCACATGTAACTCAAGTCAAAAATGCTGTAACTTCAATTATCTAAAGCTAATCATATTATTAAAATAAAAATGCCAAATCTACTTTTTAGTCATTGGATTCACAAAAAAAAAAATTCAAAATGAGGTAATTTTGCTTTTCTATTGCTAACTGTTAAACTCGGCAGACAATAATTATATTGTAAGGAAATAGTAAAATGCATCATTAGCTATATAATCTATAAGGTACTTCAATGATTTAATGGAATTAGTCATCAATGGATCCAGAATTCCAGAAGATAAAGATATTACTCAAAACCAACATGACCAGTAACAAAATATAAATGGTGTGTGAAGAAGGTTAAGAGACTTAAAACTTGTTCCTGGTGTTTGGAGAACTCTTCAAAAGAGTTGAGGGTTAATCTGAGCCCATCTGTATGTAGACAATTTATGAGTTATCATGGGGATTCAAAATAAGATAAAAGAAGCATTCATTCCCTCTTATAACACGAGGAAATTACCTGATTGTTGTGGTAGAAGTGTCTCTGCCTACTAAAAAGTGATGTTTGCCCTCTCTTATTTGCTGAGCCCATGTGGGATGAAGCCATAGCACATGAGAAAAATGGCCAGCATAAACTGCAGGCATAATCCAATTCTCAATACTTAATTCTCTGAAAAAGAAATAGAAAACATGGAAACTACTAGTGAGTGTCTTTCCCCAAATGTAATTTCACCCAGAACAAGAGTTTAACAACCCTCCTGATGGCATTAAGGCATCATTTCCCCTTTTCATCGTATTGACATTTGCATGGATGGTGCAAAGCAATGGTGGGTTGGCGTCCTAAGATTAATCAAGGCGACGGCACCAACTCTCCTAGTAGTAACTGTATTCTTCATATCAAGCATCACTACCCCCTCCAAAAGCCAGTTTCATGTAAAAAGGTCCTTCATAATTTTATTAAACCTTGGTCCTTAGTATACATTTTAAATATTCTGGGTGGCAAAATGAGAAATGCAAAAAGTACTTCTGCTACATACTTTGAAGTACATAGGTTTTCTCAAGGAAAAGCACTTGTGATTCAATTGAAAGTTTAACAGCATTTTTCTTGAAAGACTGATCAAAATACAATGATTATTCAGACTTGATTCTGAACTGTTGGATTCTACATTCAAACTAAGCTTTAAAAAACCACTAACTTGTCAAGTTTTTGTATGCTATTGAATATTCATAATTATCTGAAAAGGCTATGAAAATACTCTTCCTAAATTTTTTTCATTTACTTCCACCAAAACAACATATGGCAACAGACTGAAAGTGGAAGTAGGTAGGAGAGTCTAGCTGTCCCCTATAAAGACAAATATTAAAGAGATGTGCAGAAATTTAAACACTGTTACTCTTCTCAATTTTTTGCTTTAGAAAATATATTTTTCATAAAAATATCATATTTATGCTAACATATTAAGGTCTACTATTTTGAATTGAATTTATATTTTAAACATTTCTCTGTTTTAATTTCAAATACAGTAAATGTGAATAAATGTAACCCACACTTAGAAAAAAACTCAATAATTTTAAGGGTGAACAGGAAGTCTCAGACTAAAAAGTTTAAGAATTATTATTCTATGACTAGAACTGTACAGCCTGCATTCTTATCTCATAATTCTTTTTAATTTCTAAAATATAAAACCTCTAAATATAAAAAAGAATAACAACAATGGTAGAGCTACCACATTTCTTTAGAAATTACTGCTCTAAAATGGGGTTCTGGAAAAAGGCAACTGAAAGAAACGTAGTAGGCTAAAGTTAATTCATGAAAGCATCTATCTTTTAATTTTATATTTTAAAGAAAAATTACTGCTATGCACACAACTTTTTATATTGTGTGAGTAGGCTACATTCTAACACATACATAATGAGACAGTGGCAGAATTTCAGAGAACTTTATTACAGAAGAGACTCTAGTAAGTCTTTATTTAGAAATATATTACATATGACCCTTTGAGGAGAAAGTAGTACAAATTGAGAGGTTGGAAGGACTCAATACTGGAAAGACTCAATACTCGAAGGAAGGATATACAAATTAAAGATGAGTTGCCTATACAACCAATGAACAATGTGTTTAAAATACATTTTGTTGCACCTTAGTATCCAGACTTCTAAAGTGGGAAGGAAGGAAGAAATGGCTTGGGTAACTTCTAAAGTCTCTTCTACTTCCAAAATTCTATATTCTAAAGCAGAGGCTGGCAAACATTGGCTAGGTCACTTATTTTTATAAATAGAGTTTTATTGGAATATAGCCACCGCCATTAGTTACACAATGTCCATTGTTGCTTTCTTACTATGAGGGCAGAGATAAGTAGTTGCAACAGAGACCATATGGTGTGCAACCTTAAAATATTTACTATCTGGCTCTTTAAGAAAACGTCTGTCAATATTTGCTCTAAATAAAATAAAAAAGGCAAACAAAACGAAAACAAAACTCAAGAGAGGTCTGTTTCCTTTGTTTATCATGTATTGCCAATTGTATCTCAAACACATAAAATCTCATAAAGAAGAATGCCTGGCTGACTCACTTGGTGGAGCGTGTGACTCTTGGTCTCAGGGTCTTGAGCTTAAGCCCTCCATTGGGGGAAGAGTTTACTTTAAAAAAAAAAAAAAAAAATCATTGGGGCACCTGGGTGGCTCAGTGGGTTAAGCCTCTGCCTTCGGCTCAGGTCAAGATCTCAGGATCCTGGGATCGAGTCCTGCATGGAGCTCTCTGCTTGGCAGGGAGCCTGCTTCCTCCTCTCTCTCTGTCTGCCTCTCTGCCTACTTGTGATCTCTCTCTGTCAAATAAATAAATAAAATTAAAAAAAAATCATTAACAAAAACCACATATTACCCGAAAAGTGTTTCCTTGTCAAACACAGTGTCAGCTGGCATATTTACAGGAATAAGGAGGTCTGGATGTGAATCAAAATGCACAAAACTTATGTTACTGGCAGGAAGATGCTTTGAGCCAATGGCCCGGTATATGTAAGGCAGGACCTGTAAAAGAAACACATGCACACATTCAGAATTAGCATTGAAATCATGCTAATTCAATGCAGCCTGAAAAACGATGCTTAACATAAACACACGTAACTTGAAGCACACCAGGTTGCTAAGAAGTAGGAAAACATAAAATCTGTTTACTGTAGGTGGGTTTAGATAGCATTCCCATGCTTTATTTTTTCCTCAGAAGTTCCAGCTCCCATCTCCGAAGGCTTTATTTAGTGAGCTTCTCTTTGCTGCCATCTTGCCCCATCACAAACTCAGAAGATAATGTGTGTCAACAGACAAGGGCGGGCCTTCACGAAGTAACTGGTGGTTAATACACCTTCCGGCATAACGATGTGTTCAAGCTACCTTGGTTCTCCTGGCCTTTTCCACACCTTAGAATGGTGGAGCTAGACTAGGTGGTCTCTAAGGCTCCTGTCCTGTTACAGTCTCCGTACTTCTAGGTTTAATACTTGAAAGCACAGCTTAACCCGCCCTTGTGCTTTTTCTCAGGCCCATACACACTATCCCTACCTCCTGGGAACTCAACTTCCTTTCGCCATGCATAAATCTGGAATCATCCTCCCCCTTTCCTATCCAGAGATCTTCCAAGGCTGATTCGTTAAAGTAAAAAAAAAAAAAAAGAAAGAAAAAAAAGAAAGAAAGAAAGAAAAAAAAAAGAAAGAAAAAAAAAAGAAAGAAAGAAAAAAAAAAAGTCTCGAATCCATGGGCCTCCCTTCCAGAAGAACAGACTAAGGCAAGTAGCACTGCCATAAAATGGGAAATATCTTTCGTGTTTATAAAAGCCGGGCTCGGTCTAAAAAGATTTACGTACACACTAAGCACAGAAGAATGCCAGCAGCCCCAAGAGTGCTACGATGATGGTCCCTGTGTCTCAGATGGCGGCCCACATTCTTTATAAAAAGCTTCCAACCTACACACAGCCGTGCTGTGATGGAGACGCCGGAGAAAGCTGGAAGCCTGCGTTAACCCGCAGGTTAAGGACACGGCGCTCTGCAGGGAGAAGGCACAAGTTCGAATCCCGACACCACCGGCTGTTGGTGTGGGATTCTGGGCAAACCGTGAAGGTGAAATGAGCTGCCCGACACATAGTAACCGAATCACAAACGTCAGCGCCTATTCTCCCAAGTTAGTCGTTTCGGCGTTTTTCCCCACAGCAATGGAACTCGCGCGGGTAACAAATTCTGCTTATCTCTGGCCTTCGATACCGAGGCTCCGCGGCTTCCTTGGCCCTCGCGCGATTCTGCCCCGGAATTCAGCAGCCGCCCGCTCACCTCCTGGTGATCCTCCACGACCCACACTGGGAGCTTGGGGTAGCACCGGAGGCGAGCGCGCTCTCCCACAGAGTCGCCCATGGTTTTCCTGCGCGGCAGCACCCCAGGGGGCCGCAATCTCGAGGTTAGGACCCGGGAATGCCTGAGTTGCAGCCCCACAGCCCCTCCCGCGTGGAAAGGCGCGCTCACCCGGTTGCGGTTCCTCATTGGAAGACCCAGAGGGCAGGGGGTGGGGGCCTGAACGTTTTACGAAGATGATTGGCTTAGGTATCCATCGCTCTCGTTGACGCGCCAATCACCGAGCACAAGGCGCTGAGGCGAGCCCAAGAGCTTTCCCTGTCGCGGTCCAGCTTTCTCAGGTTTGCTTTTTAATTTCCTCGGTTTCCTGTTCCGGAGGCGCGGGTGGCGCTATGGTCTTGGCGGCTGCAGGATAAGCCTGGCTTTGCTTTGACGGCAACCTCGCGGCCCAAGGGCCTTTTGTAGGTAAAAAGGGGCAACTTGTGGGTGTTGGAACAGGGAGCCTTTCCGAGTGTCCGGTTTAAACGGGGCTGGAGTCCGGGGCTGGGGCGACAGGCGCCTTTAAGTTAAGGTCGGGCAGCCCCTCTTCAGATCTGCAGCTAAGAGCAAAAAAGCGACCCTAGGCCCGAATCCCGCAGACAAATAGAAGTAAAAAATGCGGCCTTTCATTCATTTGTGGAGCGCTTGCGGTGGTCCAGGCCTGGGGCCGCCCGGGTCTCGGAGCGGAGGGAGACCGTGAGCCCAGCGCTTGCCTCGTGGGGCTCACAGTCTGGCGGGAGATGCAAACAGGGAAACGCAATTACAGATCAGCTGGACGAAGGTGACTGGCTTGGGGATGCAAGTGGGGGAAAGGGTGTTCTTAATAACGTAGGCACGCTTTGCAACTCTTTCAACATAGACTGATGTTCCTGGACGTGTTAACTATGCGAAACAGCTCCCTCGGTTTCCCTCCTTCCATACAGCAAGCTAGGAGTAGACAGACGCAGAAACTAAGTGTTCTTCCAGTTGCAGTGAATTCCTTGACTTTTGGCTTTGAATTAAAGTTTGCATCCGTAGCACAGTCTGACTGTGCCTTCCGTATATCAGTTTCATAATCAGTGTTTTCAGGTATTCTCTCTATAGAAACATCCCTGGGCATCTAATCCTGAAAGTTCAACTACTACACACTGTTACAAGCGGTGGTGATCGTGTTTCCCACCTCTAGGTTCAACACACTCCTTTGCATTCCCTAGATCCTGTGCATACCTCTTTTCTCTTTTTTCTTGGTTATTGCCTTATTTATTTATTTTTTTAAAAGATGTGTTTTTTTTTTAAAGTGGATTCATTGCTTGAGTCTTGCAGGCTGGGTGTCTTACTCAACATTGAGTCCACAGGGCCTGCCACATGTGTAGGCTCATCGAATATCCCCTGAAGCTGAAAAGGCCTACTCTTTGGTTTTGGTAATGCAGATATGTCATGGGTATATGTGAAAGGGAAATGTACAATAGCAACATAGAAACCTATGCCATTGGTGAGATAGTAAACATTTATTGACCACCTACTATGTGCAGGATGTTCTGCCAGAGGCTGTGAAGGATACAGAAATGACTATGAATCAACCCATGTCCTCAAGGAGCTAATACTCTAGTGGAGGAGGAGTTAGAAATGTGCACACATGACTATAATATGAGACAGCCTCTGGTAAGTGCTGTAAAAGAAGTAAGTAAGTCTAGAGGGAATGGGATCACTTTCTAAAGGGCACTAGGAAAGTCTTCACAAAAGAGGTGGCAGCTTATGTAGGTAGATGAAATGCAGTGGACAGATTCGTAGAGCAGGGGATTTTAGAAGAGTGGGAGCAAAGAGCAAGCTGGGTGATAGTACTTGGTATGTTAGGCAACTGGGAAGATCTGGGGTGATAGGCACTTCATAGGGAAGGTGATGGAGGATAAGCCTGTAAGAAGTTGGGTCCAGGTTATAGAAGCCCTTAAATGCCAAGCATTAGATTCTGTTGGCCATGAGCCGTGAGTAGCCTGTGGTGGCAAGATCAACTATGTAGGTCCGACGGTTATCATGAAGGCCTTAGACTGATAATAATCATAAATCAGATATTATTTGATGCCAACTAGTTACTAGGCACACTGAGTGATACAGCTAGATAATTTGACATTACTTTCTTGAACCTTTAAAAAATCTACTGTAATCTATTGGTAAAACTTTTAGTTAGATAGACTTTAGGAAGATGCTTCTACATTAACATTTTTTGCATTTAATATTTATTTGAGTTTTTAAAATATTTGCTGAAGCTTAAGTATTTGGAAAGTCATTCACAGTCACAGCATTTTTCCATGGAAAGCTGAGGATGAAATCAAGGATAACTTGTGTTTACAAATTACAGTTATATTTGAATTTGACTGCTAGTCTCATTGTGATAAGGACATCTTAACAGTTAGTTATAAACATTAATTTGGGGGATATACTCTTAATATTGTCAGTATGCTTAATGTGTTGGAGAATGTAAAATCAGCATTAAGATAATTGCAGACATTAGCAGTTTGGGAAACATTTTTATGCCTGTTTTATTCTTTCTGTCCTCTAGCGCTTATGTTCTCTGTGGAAGATGTGACATATCCAGGCAGTACGTCATAATGCAAGGCAATACGTGGTGAGTGGTGTGACTGTAATGGTGGGGGTTTTGTGACAGCAGAGAGAAGAGCAAACACTGGCACTGGGGTCCTAGGGTGTGGGAGGGATTTTGATATGTGTGGAGCGGAGGAAATGTGTTCACGTGGGCCATGTTCATGGCTAGGAACACGCCAGAGCCCTACCCTGATGGAGCTTATAGTTCTGAGGGACAGCCAGATGTGAAAGGTGGAATGAGGTAACTAGTTGGTGAATTGTGATTTACTATAGAACCTGCCAAGAAGCAGCGCAGAGTGTGAGAGGGGAAACCTGATGAAGGCCTGGTAGGTGGTGATAGTGATTGTAGAAAGGCCAGCAAGGGTGTTATTATTGTAGTCAGGGAAGAAATGATGGTGTGAAGTGGATGAAATCAGGAAATATTTATATGAAGAGAAGTGATGGGGATTTAAAATAAATTTTTGGCTAAAGGGGATAAGGAAAGAAAAGTTACCAGATAATTCCCTTGTGTATGATTTGAGGACCAATAAACGCTATTATCTGTTGAGATAGGAAACACTAAAAGAGGAGCCAGTGGTATTGTCTTAGAGGGGAGGGTTACTAATTCCTTGTAGGACCTGTTATGTTGCATTTATGGACATAAATGCTGTCTGAGTGGAGGAAGGTGAAGATGAAGATGCTGGTGCAGATGTAGAGATGTAGAGAATGTGGGGTGTGTGGGTGGGATGATGTGGCAAGGTTCAGATTTTTGGGGAGCCTGAGCACAGAACAGCAACTAATTTAACAGTGGGATGTTGAGTTCATCATTCTGAAGGATGATAGAAGCCAGGGACTGAGACAGGGGAAGAAGAGTTTATTGGCTCTGAGGAGTTTGAGGTATTACAGAGAATGCAGCGTCAGATGGGTGGACTAATCCAGTGGCTGAAGGGGTCTGTCCGTTGCTCGGGAAGGTGGTCAGGCATTTGTGAAACCCTGTTTATGGTGAGTTTTTGGTTCTTTTTTCTTTTTCTCTTTTTCTTACCTCCCGCAAAGTCATAGAATGTCGTTCCACCCAGGACGAGGGTGTCCCCGAGGGCGAGGAGGACATGGAGCCAGACCCTCAGCCCCAGCCTTCAGGCCCCAAAATCTGAGACTACTTCACCCTCAGCAGCCTCCTGTGCAATATCAATACGAACCCCCAAGTGCCCCTTCTACCACGTTCTCAAACTCTCCAGCCCCCAATTTTCTGCCTCCACGACCAGACTTTGTCCCCTTCCCTCCTCCCATGCCTCCATCAGCCCAAGGCCCTCTTCCGCCCTGCCCTATACGGCCCCCCTTCCCAAACCACCAGATGAGGCCCCCCTTCCCCGTGCCTCCCTGTTTTCCTCCTATGCCGCCACCAGTGCCCTGTCCTAATAACCCCCCAGTCCCTGGAGCACCTCCTGGACAAGGCACTTTCCCCTTCATGATGCCCCCTCCTTCCATGCCCCATCCCCCACCCCCTCCGGTCATGCCACAGCAGGTCAATTATCAGTACCCTCCAGGATACTCACACCATAATTTCCCACCTCCCAATTTTAATAGCTTCCAGAACAACCCCAGTTCTTTCCCTCCCAGTGCTAATAATAGCAGTAGTCCTCATTTTAGACACCTCCCTCCATACCCACTCCCAAAGGCTCCCAGTGAGAGAAGGTCCCCAGAAAGGCTCAAGCACTATGAGGATCACAGGCACCGGGATCACAGTCACGGGCGAGGCGAGAGGCATCGGTCCCTGGATCGGAGGGAACGAGGCCGGAGTCCTGACAGGAGAAGACAAGACAGCCGCTACAGATCAGATTATGACCGAGGGAGAACGCCCTCCCGTCACCGGAGCTATGAGCGGAGCAGGTAAAGCCCGTGTGTGTTCTTACTGAACTGCAGAGGTCCATTTGGGTTTCTCAGAAAACCAAACCAAAAAGGTCCAGCGGCGCATTTTTGATTTATAAAGGGAAGAAAACATGTTTGGGGCTGTTTTGAAGAGGAAGAGACAACTGACAAAGTAAGTTAATGTCAGAGAAGCCACTTTTGAAAAGCATTTTTTTTTTTTAAAAGATTTTATTTATTTATTTGACAGACAGAGATCACAAGCAGGCAGAGAGAGAGAGAGGAGAAAGCAGGCTCTCTGCCGAGCAGAGAGCCCAATGCGGGACTCGATCCCAGGACCCCGAGATCACGATCTGAGCTGAAGGCAGAGGCTTAACCCGCTGAGCCACCCAGGCGTCCCTGAAAAGCATTTCAAAAGTATCATTGTAGATTCATTGCCATGAGTGTAAGCTGATTACTCTGCATAATACAGCTGACATTTTAATGATGATCTATGAAGGTTCATGTATTGCTTTTTCGTGTGGTTTTTTGCATTATCATATTTATTTTTGTTCAGTATGATCACCGTATCAGGTTAAAGCACCTGAGTTCTTTTGGAACTGATCTGTGTATGGTATTAGGAATTGAATTAGTTAAGCTGAACTTGCTTTCTGGCTTTTAGGATAAGTGGAAGTTTATTGTACATAGTTGCCTTCTTGCTCTGTTTCCTTGTAAAATGCAATAACGTTGGTTACAAAGTTTTCAAAATAGTTTTTAATTTGATTTTGTTGCATTGAAATGTATTCATACTGAGGAAAGTTGTATTTGAAAAATACTGTTTCATTCCAGATCACATTCATTTTTTTCAAGAGACCAAATATTTGTAGCAGATACATGTAAGAAAGTAAGGTTTCCAGCAGGCATTTCTAACTTGGGACTCATAGATGGGTTTATAGAAATGCTGTGAAGTTATATGCTGAATTTTATGTGTCTGCATGTTTTTCTCTAAGTAAAGTGGTACCTTACAGCAGAGTCTCAAGACTTTTCTCCAAAAGTCTAAGAACCAGTAGTTTAGATGGAAAAGTAAACCTATGTAGATAACAATTGTACCAAATAATTTGTACCTTCAGTGAACTCTTTTGAATTGTTGAAGCTTTCCATTTGTCGAGCTAGTAGTGGTGCTTCTCCTTCTGTCCCCTGTGATGTGTTTACCTTCATTGTCCTATGGAACTTCTGTGCTGAAAGGATTTGAGCTCCCCAACCCAGGTCACTTCACTATGTGGGCTTGTGGAGAGCTGGTCTTGGCTCCTGTGGAATCGGTTCACTTCTCGGTTTCCACATTTTTCTCATGGCTGTTGACTTTCAAGGTAATGACTGAACATTTTGCCAGTTAATGGTAGTAGTCATTCTCAGTCCTGAGGAGAGTGACTAGTGCTTAGAAGGTTTGGAAGGAAAATGTGTTGTTTCCTCTTCCTGATGCCCAGTGGAAGGTAGAAGAGAACTTATTTCTTGCAGAGATAACTGATTTCTGGTGGGTCAGACCTGGCTGAGAGTTGATAGACTCTAAAAAATCTTTTCAGTGTGAATTACTGTTTCTAGTCAGTTTTGTCCTTAATTTTTCTCTGATGGACTAATTGGCAGAGGCCTATGATAGTTTATTTTATAATTTTATGGTAAAAATCTAAACTGGAAAGTGTTAATAGTTTTCTTTAGACTTTGAAATGATTGTTAATAATCCTGTTTCTGGGGAAACACTTTGCTGTGGACTTCAACATTCTAGAAGGGCACTCCCCCCCCCCCCCGCCATTTTGGGCTGCTGCAGTTAGAGGAATTTTTAGGGCTCTGCTGTAAAAATCCTAAATTCTTGAATCAGGCTTAAACTTGGAGCTATGTGTTTATTTAAAGAACCTTATGTCCTGTCACCTGAGGATCTCTCCTGGTAAGTGAAATCAAGTGCCACGAATCTGCATTATCCCAAACCACAGCTCTTTTACATAGTAAAGACCTGCTTAGGCAGGTAGCTCATCTTTCTACATGGCATTTATTTCTGTTGGAATTGCTTTGTAATGCATTTGGGTGTCTGCCTTGGAGCTGCCTTAGTGTCAGGGCCACATTATAGTCAGCTCCCTTTGAGGTCTTAGGTAGAGTGTCAGTCTGTCTTACATGGAATGTTTCTGTGAATAAAAAAAGGGGGCACAGAATGTCCTAGCATAACTTCTAGAAGTATATTGGAGAAAACCAAAACGTCACAAATTTGTGCATTAGATCGTGTTAAGTTTATGTAAATTCTGTGGTCTCTCATCTGGTGACTTCTCCGCTTGCTTCTTAGGGTAAGTCAGTCTATCCTTTTTCAGATCCCATCTTCCTTCTTTTTCTCCTCTAAAATATGGTTAAATACTAATTACCAGATTGTTTTAGGACAAACTATTTCTAGAGGAAGTTTGTGAAGAAGTGGGTGTGTGTATTTGTTATCAGGAAAGATCAAGGTTAGTCTGGGGAATGGGAAAAGAAACAGCCACAGATGCAGTGTACTAAGCATGCTGTTCTGCAGTGTTGGTGGGGTCAGACCTGTGGTTTCCCAGACCTGAGTGGGGCGAACGCACAATAATCCCCGTAGCTGTCCTGGTGAGTACAATGTGTAGCCATCGGAGAGCTAGTATTATGTACTAAGGAATATCTGGATACTTGCAGACAATGAAGAGTCTTTGGAAAAGTAACCCAAACATTGTTTTTCTTGCTTTACATGGGCTCATTATATGGTGTTACTAATGTGCTTTATATCTACATTGGCCTCCTCAGTTTATATCCACTCCAAGGTAGCAATCATTGTCAGAAGTGTCATTCTCAGATGAAAAATTCTGTTACCTGGATGTTAAAATACAAACAAAAAATTAGGGTTGTCCTTTCAGTTGAGTTTTTACTTGGAAATATAGGCAATTATTCTTTTCAGCCACCATGCCAATACACATTACATTTTATTTGTCATGTGGTACCACTCACTACTTGGGATTTTACTGCTTAAAAGTAAGCTGTAATTTTATTTATTAATTTTTTTAAAGGAATTTCTACACCCCATGTGGGACTCAAACCCCAGGAGCAGGAGTTGCATGTTCTACTGACTGAGCCAGCCAGGGACCTCAGTAAACTGTAATTTTAGAAGTGTATGAGATAAAGAATGTGGAATCCCAAGCTCAGGCTACTTTATTTTGGATAGCCGGTGTATACCTGAGGTTTATACACATGTCAGGGAATCTTTCTTGAGGAGAAATGATCTTTAAGTGAAAAAACAATTTCTGCTTTAATATCTACACAGTTGATCATTTTTGTAAGCTTTGCTTTTCAGTATATTTACATTTCTTCTATTTGGCAATAGGTTGGGGGATGTTTTTGAGTTCAGACCTATTTGTAGTCTTCTTGCTGGACCCCGGCTACTATGACTTTTTTTTTTTTTTTTTTTCATTCTAAGATTGGGTGGTTATTTCCCTTAGATTTAGTTCTGATTTAAACACTCTATATAGAGTTCCAAGTTTTATTCCAGATCCTCATTGCACTTACTAAATAGACTCAGAAGTTATTATTGTTATCATTATTAAATTCCCATTTTACATTGAAAGGTTTTAAAATCCCTCATTCTATTTTATGTTGCATAAACCCAGTGTCTCCATTTAGAGTTGTTTCCAGATGAAAACAGCATATTAAGGTGAAGTGACTTATAGTCTCATGGCTAGGTATCAGGGATACCTGGAACTGTAACTCAGGCCTCTAACCTGTAAGAGTTTAGAACTCTTCAATTATAGAACCTTATCTTAATTTTCCCAATAAGAGTTTTAATTTACATTTATTTCGTGGATGAAATTGAGAGTTTTCTTGAAATGACTAGGTAGTAGAATCCTTGAAACTTTTCCCTGTAGGTTAAACAACTGAGGATTGGCTGGTTGGACCATCTGGAGAGAAGATTATCATAAATCCCTTTGCTGCTTAGCATCAAGTATGACTTCTTTCTTTAAAGAAAACAACAAAAAATGTCCAAGTTAACTTCTGTAAAGTGAAAAGCGCCTTTATCCTTTAATAAATATGAATAAAAATGTCCCATGGAGAATAGTGCCTGAAAAATTTGTGAGGTCCTTTTATTTAGAAGATGAATTTAGTGAAAAGAGATGGTGTTTTTGAGTCTTTCTGTTGAAAACAGCTCTGTGTCTTAATTCCTTTAAGAGAGCGGGAACGGGAGAGACACAGGCACCGGGACAGCCGAAGATCACCATCTCTGGAAAGGTCCTACAAAAAAGAGTATAAGAGATCTGGAAGGTAAGCAAGGAGTTGACACTGAAAGAAGTTCTAGATCTCCTTGAATTAGGTTTTGTGCTTATACATAACATCACCAAGTCTTCAAAGTAGCCTAAGAGTCTATCCAAAATGCCCTGTGAAAAGCTAAATCAGCTAGTAACTTAAAAACTTTTACTTTCAAGATGTATTAAAGATGCACAAGGAAAATCTTGATCGATTCCCAAAAATCAGAAATTTTATAGGTCACTTTTTCTGGCCTCAATTGCTATAAAACAATATACACATTAATAATTTAAGGTGTTAAAAAAAAGGAAACTTGGGAATTCATAATTATGCTCTTAAATTTACTTGTTTTAGAAAAAAACAAAACAAAACTCCAGTCACATTTTATTTAGAAGAACAACACTGAGATTGTTGTAAACCAAAATCTATAGGGTGTAATCAGTTCTATATCAAGAGGTAAAATTTGTGGACCTATAATCAAGAATAGCACTCTACAGTCTGATAGATTAGGGTCACTTATTCTCCCAGTTTTGATATTGGGCAGAATTATCTAACCATTTGAAGCCTCAGTGTCTTTGTCTAAAATAAGAACAGTTACACTTGCTTTATTCAGTGGCTAGTAGTCATTGAGATAATACATGTAAAAACACTTAGAACTGGGTCCAGAGTTAGTGCCAAATAAATGATAACTATGTATGTATGTATTTTATATGTAGGATTATATGTAATATATATAAATATGTTTATATAATTATTTGATTACTTGGCTCTGCATATTGGTAGAGTATAAGAAATGCAGAAAAAGGGATTTAAAGATAAAAAAATTAAATAGCAAACAGAACTATAGCACTATAACAATATTTGGAAGTAAATGCAAGACTTCTTTGAAAGGTCATATGATTTATAAAGTGGCAAATCAGGAAAAGAAAAACGACATTCTATTAGGTAGAAGAAAGAATGGATCATAAGCATGAAGGGGATTTGGGGTCCCGGGGTGGCTCAGTTGGTTAGGAGACTATCTTTGGCTCAGGCCCTGATCCCAGGGCTCTGATCCCAGAGCCCACATCGGGCTCCTTGCTCATTGGGGAGCCTGCTTCTCCCTCTCCCTCTACCTGCTATTCTCTCTGCTTGCTCTCTCTCTGTGTCAAATAAATAAATAAAAAATTTTTAAAAAAGGAAGGGAATTTAAAAATTCTCGTATGTTGGTATATGTACAGATGCTATATTTACAAAATTTAAAAACTTGGTTGTGCTGCATTGATTTTGATGAAAACAGATACTACAAATCACTTAAGAAGCAAAAAGTGTATTAGGCCAGTAACTGGAAAAAATGGAAAAAGTTGGATTTATATCATGTCCAAAAAAGTTTTAGACCGTTCTAGAACATTGATGAAGATGGAAGGTGAGCTCAGCTCATGCTGTGACGCCCAGAAAACCGACATGGCAAAATGTTAGTAACCTAATGGAAAGAAAACTACAAAACCATCTCTCTTATGAATATGGATATAAAAATACTGATTAGTATATTAGCCAGTTGTTTTTAGTAGCATGCTGAATAATAGTTTACTCCAAGATTGCATGGGTAAATTGGTTAGTATTAGGAAATCTATAACTAATTCTTTTTTTTTTTTTTTTAAGATTTTAAAAATTATTTGACAGAGAGACAGCAAGAGAGAGAACACAAGCAGGGAGAGTGGGAGAGGGAGAAGCAGGCTTCCTGCCAAGCAGGGAGGCCAATGCGGGGCTCTATGCCAGGACCCTGGGATCATGACCTGAGCTGAAGGCAGATGCTTAACGACTGAGCCACCCAGGCGCCCCTATAATTAATTCTTTGTGTCAAAATCTGTAGAGTTATCTCAGTTCCTATTTATTTGGTATTTAAAATAGAACCAGCATCCTCTTAAAAATAGAAGACTTGGTGAACTAAGTATATAAACAAACTTCTCTAACATGATGGAGAATATCATCTCATGATGAACCTGATTGACACCATCTCAGAAGAGCCAGATTTAGTGTTTAAACCTTTCAGTCCTTCCCATATGAGTTAGGAAAAAGATGCAGTTCCATTGCCTATCACTGTCACCTAACAAGAAGTGAACAAAAAACATTGCAATCATGTGTGTCCCAGGTATTGTATTGGTGTGAGTGATACAGTCATTCACAAGAGTCCCCACTTAAGGAATGAGAAAGTTAAGTGCCATGAGAAGTTGCTCTGGTAACACAATAGTGTGAGCTCAGTCTCGGGAAATCATAGAAAAATCCAAATTTTACCTCTTTTTACAGTTGATACTTGAAGTGTTCTAGGAATGCATTAGGGAAGGGGATGGAAGAGGGAGAGAAAAGCACACGTGTGAAGGTTGCAGTGTAGCCAAGTGCTCTGAGAAGGTCAAGCCTGGATGTTGGGAAATGAGTTTAGATGGCTTTTGTAGTAATCTGTACAAGCGATTGTGCCTAGATCAGTGCAGTGACAGTGGTAATGGGGAACGATAGAGGGAACTGAGTAGTACTGTCTCAGTACTGACTGAGATAGGGTCAATATGATAATTGATGGTGAGGGAAGAGTCAGCAGCCATCACCTGAGATCTGGTGCTCCCCATGGTGGGTGGTGAGCACTAGGAAAGATGCAAGATGAGTATAGTTTAGGCATGTGAGTTTGAGAATCTGTGAGCCAACCAAGTGGAATTATGTGGTAGTTAATTGGATACATAGGTGTAAAGTTAAGAAAAGAGATCCCAGGTGGAAATACTAAATGGCGGGGATTAGATGAGATTTACAAGGAAGAGTTTGTTCAGAGTAAGGACCTGTGGAGGAGTTGCTAAGGACAGGGGGAAAAAGAAGCCAGATACCGTGGGCCTCAAACCATTGAGGGCCCATTTGAGGTTGGTGATTATTAATGTAGAGTGCTGGAAATCTCTTTGGTCTAGTGGTTTCTTCTCCAATGCCCAGTAGCTTGTGGAGAAGGCAGAGGCTTGGATTCTATGAGTTCCAACTAATGCAGAGGATGAGAAATTAAAATCAGAGATACAAATACTGTAAAGGAGGAAAACTTACAGTTTGTAGTATAGCTTGTTGTGAAGAAACAAGTTCAAGTTTGGATTTGAAGTTTGGAGTGCCTGAGACACTTAACCTAAACATATTTTGCTCCTGTTTTGAAATGACCCTCTCAAAGTGTTAAAAAAAAATATTAATTGATATTCACAACAGACAACTCTGACAATCCATCATTCTTGATGATGCCTCAAGAGGAGTGGAGTGAG
The DNA here is from genome assembly GCF_010015895.1 of Lontra canadensis. Classification (NCBI taxonomy): domain Eukaryota; kingdom Metazoa; phylum Chordata; class Mammalia; order Carnivora; family Mustelidae; genus Lontra; species Lontra canadensis. The sequence continues at coordinate 24,462,402 of NW_022631016.1, read as the reverse complement.
GATAGTTTTGCCCCTGTTTCTTGGCATAAATGTTTGGTGGGATTTCAGTACATGTCAGAATGTCTGTATGAAACAACCGTATTAGCATTTAACTACCACTTAATAGCTTTGTGATATTGGGCAAGTGATGCAGTTCATAATTCTGTTTCCTCTGTAGGAGATGTTCATATCTGCCTCATAGGATTCTTCTAAGGATTAAATGTGTCAGTAAATTGCTTAGCAGTGTTAGGCTTGTAGTGAGTACTAAAATAAACACACAGACTAACCAACCCATACTAGTGGAAGCTAAGAGTTGCCATTTTTAGCTAATGGTATTAGCAGGAAAATTCAAGAGGATCAGCTAAGAAACAATGAGAATTAATTCACTGAAGTTGATAATTATAAAAGAAATATACCAAAATTAATATACTTCCTAAATACTGGAAACACCTAAGAAAATGTAGTGGGGAAAAAATGTAGATTCACTCTAGAAATTAAACTAAAATTAAATATCTTAATAAACTTAAAAAATACATAGATGAGTGTGAAGAAAACTAGAAATGTAGCTAAAGACAAGATGGCGTAAATGCATGGACGCATTCCATATTCTTACAGCAGAAGTGGAGGCCAGTGTTGTGAAAAATACCAGTTTTCTTCAAATAATCCATGATTTTAATGTAACTTCAGTTGAACTACTAGTTTTAAAACTTTACAATGACTTCAGTTCTTCTTTGGACTAGAAGTGAGAATAATGAAGAAAAATAATTATGCTGGGATACTTAGTTTAGTGGAATCAAAATGTTCAATACACAGAATAATTAAAACGATTTGATGTGAGTATAAAATACCCCAAGTATTGAGCAACATTCAAATAGTATGAAAATTTACATTTATCGTAAAATTATTTCAAGTCAGAGGAGAAACTGATGGGACAATTGATAAGCCATATGGAGGAAAAAATGGAAATTAGATTTCTGTCTTATATTTTGGAGAGGTAGAATAAAAAAGTTTAATGTTAATAAGTAACTGAAGGAAATAAAGAATATTTATTTAACTTTGGGATGGGAAAGTATTCCAAACATTATACTAAGGCAGGCAGCATAAGCAAAAAAAATCTCCAGATTTGGCTGTGTAAGTTATATGTAGCAATGGACAGAATTAAAAGGAAGACAGAAAACTGAAAGAGGTTGCATTCCATTGACGGAGGGGCAGTTATCTTATTCAAAAACCTTTTTCAATGAATAAAAAAGATTATATTCCTAATTTTAACAATGCTGGCATAGCATATGATTGGGATGTTCATAAAGAAAGTGAACATGAAACGTTATTTCAGTAGTGATTAAAAAAATTGGAAGTTAAATAAGATACTTCTTTCATCAGAATGGCAGAGATTTAAAAACATCATATTGACAGGTTGTGTGGAAATGGGAGCTCACATGTGGTTTTGATTGTAGTCTAAACTGGTACTACCTATCTAGAGGAAAGCCTTAAAAAATAGTATACATTCTTTGTGTGGAATAATTTGACAGGTGTACAAAGGACACAAGTGTGATTCACAGTAGCATTTATGATGGAAAAAAAAAAAAAGAAGGTAACAGCCTAAATGACTCTGATTAGATTTGTTAAATTATGGCCACGTATATATATAAAAGAACAGTATGCGCCATTATAAAAGTGGTTCAGATATAGATGCATTGAAATAGAAGGGTATTCCTGATTTTCTTTTGAGTGAGAAAGGCAGACTATAGAGTTCCTTTTTTTTGTTAAATCGTGTGTGTCTGTATATATAGTCCTGTATCTGTATGTTTTAACATATTTGTGAAATGTAGTGATTATCTCAGAGTGGTTTTATGGGTGAGTTATTTTATTTTTGTTAATACTTTAGTAGCTTTCTACAGTGGATGTACATACATTTATGGTAACTTCTGGTAACAAAATTAATGATGTACATTGTAACATTATAAGTTATATCAGTAAGTAATCAATGTATGTAATCTTTCTAATCATCCACCCATTCTCCCCTCCACCCTCGCACATTCCTGTCATAAAATCAGAAGTTAGTGGTAGAGTTGATGTGAATAGTGAATCTGTGACTTTGATCCGATTGTAAGCTTTCTTGGATGATAGTGACTTTGCTAGTTGTGGCTGCAGAGGATGCCCACATAGCACTGATACAGCAGTTACTGTCCATGGCTGCGTTCTCAGGGTCTGTATGGTTGCATTTAAATTTTTGGATCTTAAGTTAAAATCTGTCCTGTAGGTTTTTCTCTCTAAACATATCCATAGGATGGGCCTTTGCATATTTCAAGCAGAAATTCAAGGATATTGAGTTGTTTTTATACTTTTTAATTGAGTTAATATTAATCTGTGCAGGGATCAGAATTAGAGTGGTGGTTCACTAATGAGTAACCCAAGTGTGGGCTTCCAGAGAGGTGGTTGGGGAGGATAAAACAGGTTCACTCTTGATTTATGGTCCTCAGGCTCAGTTTATTGGCCAAGCTGAAACCATGTTTTGTGCAGCCTTTGTTTTTTCTTGGCAAAGCAAGTTGTGGAAGATTCAAAACGAGTATTCTCGTTGCTGAGATTGTCTGTATGTGGAGATTTTCCAATATTTCCGAAATATCTTTCTCTTCTAGGAGTTACGGTTTGCCGGTTGTCCCTGAACCTGCCGGATGCACACCAGAATTACCTGGGGAGATTATTAAAAATACAGATTCTTGGGCCCCACCCCCGGAGACTGTGAATCAGTAAGTAGATCTGGGGTAGGGCCTGGGAATTTGTATTTTTAAACAACTAACTTCAGGTGATTCTGATGCCATCAGACTAGTGTTCAGGAATCACTGGTTTAACAAAAGTAAATACCGTGGTTTGGTATGGCCTTTTTATTTGAGGTAAAACGTGAACTAAGTAGTTGAAATAGAATCACTTTACAACATAAGAACATTTTAAATAATTAGCATCCTTTGCCTCCTTTTAAAGTCGCTCCCCAAGTAGGGAGAAAAAGAGAGCTCGTTGGGAGGAAGAAAAAGACAGATGGAGTGACAGCCAGAGCACTGGCAAAGAGAAGAATTATACCTCAATAAAGGAAAAAGAGCCGGAGGAGACACTGCCTGACAAAAATGAGGAAGAGGAAGAAGAACTTCTTAAGCCTGTGTGGATCCGCTGCACCCACTCAGAGAACTACTACTCCAGTGACCCCATGGATCAGGTGGTAGGTCTGAGAAGCTGTAGACCAGGGTTTCTCAATTTTGGCACCTTTGGCATTTGGAGTCAGATAATTCTTTGGTGGGGCCCGCCCTGTGCGTTGTAAGACGTTGAGCAGCGTCTCTGGGCTGTATGCACAGGATGCCAGTAGGACCCCTCCGCACTTGTGATGCCTAAGCTGTCTTCTGACGCTTCCAGATGCCCCCTCCTCCCCTCTCCAGTCGAGAACCACTGCTGTAGACCAAAGTTGTTTTATACAACCAAATGCCAGAGTGCTGCAGTAGATTAATTAAGGTATCTCTTCGTTCTGCATTTTTATAACACTGCTAGTCTGGATACCGGTGGTTTGATCAGCTCTCACACAGAACTACTGTATGCAGTTTGTGGTTATGCATTTATGTGTATCTTTTCCCCGCAAAATGGGAAATAAGAATTTGAGTTTGTCTCTTACAAGTCTGTCCTTGACCAAAGATAACCATGGGAAGTTTTCCCATGCATGTTGGCTGCCCTTGTGGAAGCAGGGATCTTCACCCGTTACCCTTCCCGGGCTCGTGAGAGATTCAGTGCACGTGCTGCTCAAGGCGAGGCTCCCGGCCTTGGCAGCCCACTCCCTCGTTGCTGTATCCAACTCCACGACCTCCTCTTTCATATGCTCGCCTCTTTTTCCTTGTTTTTCTCCTATCTCCATTTTATTTTTGGTCGCCCTCTATTTTAGTCTCTTTCTCCTGAGAGGTGTTATGACTCCATCCCACTAGTTTAGGCCTGTTTGCCACAGGTAGACACGTGGTTATGCTCACTGATTAAATGGATGAGTGGAGGAATGATCGTCTACTGGTTTGGGAGGTGAGAAGTTGGAGATGTCTGATTTAGTGGATGAGGTTAGATAAAAAAGCATTTTCTTTGGAATTTTGTGAAACTAGCTTCTACTTGGCCTGGGATGTTATCTACAGGGAACTTAAAAGTAGACTCTCTTGTCTTAAGAAAAAAGAATTTGAGGGATCTCATGGTGGTGTGGTCTTTGCTTGGTAAACTAGAGCAGGGTTTTAAGTCATGGTTCATGTGATGCAGGAAGGGGAAAGCTCACATGCTGAGCACCTTCATGGTGCTGCAGCTTTACTCGTGCTTCCCCCATTACCTCACTTCATCCTCAAAACATTACTGGAAAGAAGCTATCTGTTGGTTAAGAATGTGGGTGTGAGTCATGCTTGACTAATTGTGACTTAAAGAAGCTGCGTTTATTTCTCTCAAGTTGTCTGGAGGGACATGGTGGCTGGTGTTCATTCAGTGGGTCACTGATGGCAGGGCTCTAGGTTGACATCTGCTGCCTCTGGAGAGTCCATCCCATGCCTGGGATGACCCCAGGCATCGTCTTTACACACTTCTGTCCAAACATAGGATGCAGGGATCGTGTGGGGTAGGGCCTTCCTCCAGGAACTTGCTCAGAGCTCCTGTGGATCTTGTCTTCCATCCCTTCCCCAGGGCTACATCATAGGTCTTTCCCAGGGTTTCATTTTCCTTTGCTGCTGTAATAAATTTCCACAGACTTTATGGCTCACTACAACACACGTTTATTATCTCACAGCTTTGTAGGTCAGAACTCAAACTTACGTCTTACTGGCTAAATCAAGGTGTCAGCAAGGCTGTGTTCCTTTCTGGAGAGAATCTGGTTTCTTGCTCTCTCAGGTAGTTGGCAGAGTTGAGTTCCTTGTGGCTGTGGGACAGAGGTCCTTGTTCACTTGCTGGCTGGCTGATGCAGGTTGCTTCCAGCTTCTGGGGGCCGTGTGCATCCCTTGGCTCATAGATCCCTTTCTTCGTCTTCAGAATGAGCAGTGCAGGTCGAGTGTCTCCCGTGTGTTGAGAATCTCCTGACTCTTTTCACTGCACCTCTCACTACTGTTGGGAAAGGTTTTCCGCTCTTAAGGGCTCGTGTTGGATTGAGCCTGCCCAGATTATCCAGGATAATCTCCTCTTCTCAAATTCCTTAATCACATCTGCAGAGTTTTTTCTGCCACATAAGGTAACATATTTAGTTCTGGGGGATGAGGACAGAGACATTTTTGAGGGTCAGAGGGACTCTGGCTGGAGCCTACTTTTCCTGAGACCAGGAATTCTCTACCCAAATCTGAAGGGAATCATGTTTCCTTTAGCAAGGAAGAAGGGAGAATGGCTGCCATGGATATTAATATCTTTAAAATAACAAAGGTGAAGACATTGAGGCTCAAAGAGTTTAAACAGGCATAGTTTTTTTTTTCCTTCTACTTTTATGGGTGTATTAAAACTGGTGTAGAAGGAAAACTAATAAACTAGAAGCCCAACATTGACCTTTGTGTTTTGTTTTCTGGAGTAGAGAGGTAGAAAGAGTGTCAGCTAGCCTAGATTTGCCGATGTCGGTAATGAGTTGAAGCTTTAAAAAGCAATACCTCTTTCAGGACAACCAGATTTTAGGATTCGCTTTAATTTGCTTTTTATGTCTTGTCGCGGCCGGCGCGACAAATCGACCAGGAACGTGAGGGTAAGAGGCTGAAGAAAAGAACTCGAGGAGCAGAGAGATGGGGGCAGGAGGAGCACTGAGGAGGATGTCCAACAGTGCTAAGTTTATTCAAAGCATTAAGGCCATATATATAGTGATATTACAATAGGAGAAGCAGTACATCTGTGTCTAGTTAAACAACCACAAGTTCCCATAATAAGTTTCACACTTGACTATAAGCAGACCTCGTGACGCCAAATGGCTGATGCCAGTACAATTGTTCTGTATTGATACAGCAAACCTGAAAGTAATTTATGGGCTGTACTAGGGCAGCAAGGACCAGCCACGAACTTATGACCCCAACCGAATTGTTCTCATTTGTTTAGCAAGCGTGTGGGAAGTCACGTAGGCGAGCGCACAACACATAGTACAGACCCTTTCTTGGTGCTACTCAACTTTTCCCGTCCTAAACCTTTGGTTAGGTTATTCGGACTTTAAAGGAGGCACAAGTCAGGGCCTGGTTTGGTCCTCGTCTCAAGCCTTATTGTGGCCTCCCACAATGTCTGATAGGTCTGGCCCTTACATTTTCAAAATTACTAAGTTGAAGAGTATGGCATTTAAAGTGATTTCAACCTGGGAAGAGAGAGTAGGGCAAAGTGGAGAATTTCCTCTAGGCATGCATTGTGGAACCCTGTTTGTGGAGTGTATGCATATGTGCGTGTGTGTCTGTGTCCCTGTATTTATGGGGCATATGTGTGTGGGGGAGAATATATAAGATGTTAACTTCTTCCTTTTTTTTTTAAAAGCTTCTATTTATTATAGAGAGAGAGAGTGTGCGCAAGTGGGGGGAGGGGCAGAGGGAGGAGAGAGGGAATCTTGAGCAGACTCTATGCTCAGCTCAATCTCATGGCCCTGAGATCATGACTTGAGCTGAAACCAAGAGGCAGATTCTTAACTGAGCCACGCAGGTGCTCCTGTCTTTGGCACTTCAGATGCTACCGAGATGTTCCTTTTTAAAAAAATTTTTTTAAATTTGAATATAGTTGACAATGTTACATTAGTTTCAGGTGTGCAACGTACAACATGTTTCCCTTATGTTATGCTCAGAAGTGTAGCTACCACCACCTGTCACCATGTGATGGTATCACAATGTCATTGACTGTATTCCCTATGCTATGTCTTTTATCCCTGTGATTTCTTTGTTCCATAGGATATTTATTTTTGATCATTGGGTTAATGTGGAAGACAGAATTAGTGATTTTTAGTAGTGGGAAAGTGTATGTTCCATAGGAGAGTGTCAGCTATCATGATATCCTGTGGGGGGCGGGGGTCATGATTTATTTTGTCATATCAGAAGGGCATAGATGAACAGTTCTTATGTTTCTCAGTGTTGGCAGAGTGCGTTTTCGTGAGGATTGTGTTAGCCATAAATGTTGTATGTGATTCAGAACACCATTGCCAGCATTAGGAATTTTGTTTTTAAGTGTTTGTTAAGTTGAAGGAGATGGCATCTTGCTGTTACAAATCCTTGATTATTTGTGAAGTCCTATGTCTCTTTGGTATGGCTATTGTTGATGTAGTTCCTAATATTGATCCTTTCTTTTTCAAAGGGGGATTCTACTGTGGTTGGAACAAGTAGGCTGCGTGACTTATACGATAAATTTGAGGAAGAGCTGGGGAGTAGGCAAGAAAAGGCCAAAGCCGCTAGACCTCCGTGGGAGCCTCCTAAGACGAAGCTAGATGAAGATTTGGGTGAGTCACAAACTTCGGACCAACTTCTAAACCAAGACCCTGGACTCTTGTTATTGCTGAAACCTTGACTTTGGAGATGAGTTCTTGAGAGTCACACATTGAAATTTCTTCTTTCATTTTATTTTCCTTAATTATGGTCAGCAAAAAACATAACAGTGGAACTTTCTCTTTTTTGATCTTATTTTTCCTTAGTTAATAAGAGATCTCATTTGCAGGGCATGTTAACAGTCATGTTAACATAGACCAGCTTCCCCACCAAAAGCAGGAGCCTGTTAACCCCAACCCTGTGCCTTGTGCCACTCATGGACAGGCATTCTGTGTGGCCCTCTCCACTGCCAGGGTCTCCTGCTTTGATGAGGAAATGCCAGTGCTAGGCCAGCTCTGATCGAAGGTTTCTCTCAACTCACACGGATACTTTCCATAATTTTCTCGTATGGTGGTCTATTTTTCCATGTGTATTCTGAGGTTTCAAGTAGATGCTAAGATCTTTGAGGATAGAAACTGCTTTTTACCACTCTGAGGCCTTAGCCCCTAACAGAAAGCGAGTCACAGATGAGGCATCCATTGTGCCTTTTCCATGTTCTTTGGCTCTCATCTGCCCATCCTCATTATGTCTGCCAGCTGAGAGGCAGTGTCCACGGTGGGCAAAAACACTGATGGAACCAGCTGGCCTGGGTTCAAATCCCTGCTCTACCACTTGGTATGTGACCTTAGATAAGCGATTTAATCTCTCTGTGCCTTACTTTTCTCATCTGTAAAGGAAGGAAGACAATAGCATCTATCTTATGCAATACACTAAAAAATCCAACTGTGTAAGTGTTGGGTTTTATTACTGTACTATACTACGTTAATCTCTTGTAGGATTAACCTAAGTTCTAAGTCTGTTTTTTAAAATTGTGGTAAAGTACACATTACACAAAATGTACCATTTAACCACTTTTTAAATATACAGTTCAGTAGTATTGAGACCATTTACATTGTTGTGTAGTCTCCAGAACTTTCATTTTGCTCAACTTAAACTCTGTACCCATTAAACAGCTCCCCAGTCCCTCTTGCCACTAACCTCTGGCAACCACCGTTTTGCTTTCTCTTCTATGAATTTGAGCTCTAGTCTGATACCTCCTAGAATTAGAATCACACATCTTTTTGTGACTAGCTTACCTCACTTAGCAAACTTCTCAGTCTTTTTATCTAGTCACTTCCAAGGACTAAAACCATCTTTTGCTCCTATGGAGAGAAAAAAATCTAAAATCTTTAGTCTGGTAATCAGAGCCTTCACTCTGGCGTTTGTGATACCCGAACTCCTTATCTCCTGGTATTTTTCTGCGGGGCCTTTGCTCTAGCCAGTCTGCCTGGGCTCTTCCCTCCATGCTTTGGTCCGAGTGCCCCCTTTGCATTCCTTTCCCCTTAGCCCCTCATCAGCCTGTCTCTGCCCCATCTGTGTGTCTGGATCACATGCACCCCTTCCAGGAAATCTCAGGGACCCTCTGGGTCAGGGTGGACTCGGCCTTTTTTGAATTACTGCACTTTTTAAATGTGAGAGTCCACACTACCACTGTGGTTTGCATTGTCTCTGGTATTGTTCATTAGGTGTTTCTCTGAAACTGTTTTCATTGCTTCCGTAACTAGATTGTGACTTAGCACCATGGGCTCTATTATTTTCATAATAATATTTTCATAATCCACGGGCTTAGCGGAGTGCTTGGTGTGGGGTAGGCACCCAGATGTTTGCTGAAAGAATAAACAATTGTGAATTTCTTCATCTTCTCTGTTTTTCCCCTGACCTGTATTAGAGAGTTCGAGTGAATCAGAATGTGAGTCTGATGAGGACAGCACCTGTTCGAGCAGCTCAGACTCTGAAGTTTTTGACGTCATTGCAGAAATCAAGCGCAAAAAGGCCCATCCTGACCGGCTGCATGATGAGCTTTGGTACAATGACCCAGGGCAGGTGCGCATGTTTTTATGTTGTGTTCTTGCTGTGAAGGTTGCAGACCCACACATCACATTTATGACTCCAGCTTCAGAAGATGCATGTTGGCTGGTATGAAAACTGAATTTTACTCTTGGGGTTGTGTGTCATACCTTGGAGCTTATTTCTTTTCAGCTTCAGAGTTCAGCCCAAAGCATAAGCACCAGAGCAACTGTCTCTTGAATCATGTTTGAGGATTTTTGTAAATTCTGTGTTAGGGAGCAGGATAATGGTGCTGCCTCATTAAACTTGCAGTAAATGGAAGGAGATATATGGTAGGCTGAGGGAGAGAGCACTTGTAGGTCTTTTTAAAAGCAATTCATCTGGAAGGTATCTTGCAGCGATATAGTAAACAATGTCTTAAGTCCTGTAAGACTTCATATTTCTTAGTTGGTAATAGTCACAATTCCTTGTAAGTTCTGTTCCTTGTTAAGCACTTTTGAGCTAAGGATGTCATAGCTGGACATAATCATTTTTATTTTTACTTACTGATTTATTATGAAGTAAAACTTCATACCAAATAGTATCTTTATAAAAGAATTGTACTTTGTAAATATATAATACATATAAAAATAGTATCTTTAATGCACACGAAGTTATTAAGCATAATAAAACATATACCTATCCAAAGATAATGTGAAATTTATACCTTATAAATAAATGCATACCATTCTATATTAATTTGAATGCCCTTCTGGTTCTTGGTAGATGACAGCTATCTGAATGGTTTTTTTCTTTAGAATTAATATAGGTGGAATGCCTGATAGAAATTTATTTTTGTGATACTTTTTGCTCTCTTGGAATTGAGTAGAAATGTTTAAAAATTGTGAAGCATTTTGAGTATTACTTTATGTTATTAACCATGCATATGATCTCTCTAAACAGTTTTAGTGAGTTATAATTCACACACTATGCAATTTACACACTTAAAGGTGTACAATTCCTTTTTTTTAGTGTAGTCTTGAGATTTAACAGCTATCATAATTTAATTTTGGAACATTTTTGTTTTCCCTAAAAGAAATCCTGTGTCCATTAGTTGTCATACCCTTTTCCCCATATGTGGTCTTCTTAACACTCTGTTGTTCAGTCAAGAAGCCTATCCCTTGGTTCTATACGTTTTTCCTCCCTTCCTCCCTCCCTTCCTTCCTTCTTTCCTTCCTTCCTTCCTTGTTTAATTTGAGAGAGAGAGTGAGAATGAGCTGGGAGGGGGCAGAGAGAGAGGGAGAAGCAAGCTTCCTTCTGAGCAGGAATCCAGTGCAGGGCTGATCCCAGGACCCTGGGCTCATGACTGAGCTGAAGGCAGATGCTTAACCGACTGAGCCACCCAGGCGCCCTTGTATGTTCTTATTTTTATTAGAGATTTACAGAGGCCTTCTGTGTAGTCTCGCCCTTCTGTTTACTATGTTTGGTTTGTGTCCTCTGTACAGTTGAGCCTTGTAAAGCCTGAGCTGCCCTGGGGCCCGAGACCTGGTAAAAGGCAGGAATGTAGGATGTCTGTGTGCTTCTCTGGAAATCAGGGAGCACGGATTTCTGCACTGACCAGTATTTGGAGTGTGTTGTGATTTTTGAGTGAAGCCCATCACAACTCGGTTTGCCAAATGTTACTTTGGATAATATCTTAATGTGATTTTTTAGGTAGCAGTGTTATCCCTCTGCAGTTCCGCCTGAAGCTTTAGGTTTCCCAAAAGGATAAAGAAAGTTAGCATTTTTCAGTTTAATATTTCTGTTTGAAGTTTTATTGAGACATTTTCATTGGATGCAAGTTACAAAGCCCTAAAACTAAGGAAATGGGTGTGTTACGTGTTCGTTCTATATACCTACAACTATATATTTTTAATAAATACAAAGAAAGCGAGAAATGGAGCTCCGTGTCTCCATCTTCCAATTGATGCTCTGGTCTCTGTTTTGATTATTACCATTTGTATTGAATAAACTCACGAAACTGGCTTTAAGGCCCTTTATGATTTGGACCGCAGTTCAGCATCTTTCGCCTTCTTGCTCGTATAAATTCTGTTTAGATGGGTCTCATGTCCCTGGAGCATAACGTAGGCTTTCTTCCCTCCCTTTCTTTCCTCCTGTGTTGCCTCATGTAGAATAGCCATCTTCTTTTTCTGTCCTGTTCGCCCTTCACATTTCGTTCCTTTAAAACCAGTGGTGGGGCACCTGGGTGGCTCAGTGGGTTAAGCCTCTGCCTTTGGCTCAGGTCATGATCCCAGGGTCCTGGGACCGAGCCCTGCATTGGGCTCTCTGCTCGGCGGGGAGTCTGCTTCCCCCTTTCTCTCTGCCTACCTCTCTGCCTACTTGTGATCTCTCTCTGTCAAATAAATAAATTAAAAAAAAAAAAAACAAAAAACAAAAAACCAGTGGTATGGTATTGCCACATGGACTCTTTCCCTTTTTCTTTAAATTACTAAGTATATCCTATGTGTGTTATTTCTCCGGTCTAGAGTAACGATTCCTTGAATACATGGACCCCGAGTTATTTGTCACCCTCCTTCCCCCCTAATGCTTAGCAGTCATCTTTCTATCCAAGAGGCATTCAGCAATTACTCACTCTTTCTATCATGTGGGTGTAGTTTATGGCAGTAAAAGGAATTCAGGTGAAAAAACAGATATTGGCTCTGCTGATTAGCATTGAGTTTCTCTGCTTCTGATAGGATTTTTTTTTTCCCCCTCTGCTTTAGATACCTTTAGGTTTCCCTTTTGGAAACATTTAATCTGCAGGTCACCTTCAGAGCATTATGTGTTCCTTCAGGATATAAAATATGCTTTTCTTTTGTGAAAGAGTCATTTTTCCTGGAATAAGAAGCGGGAGAAACACATTGGAAAGTTGTAGGAGAAGATGGGGGCAAACAGTGCAGTGACATTGATATTTTCTGCTTGGCTGCACAAATAACTCGGGAACCCAGCGTCGTCATACGGTTTCTCTTTATCAGACAATAGAGACAGTCTGTGGCATTATTGGTTTTGGAACATCCATTTAATCTTCTAGCCGTGACAGCCTCTTCAGAGCTCCTGTATTCGTGACATTAAAACCCACACAGTTTCTGAGGCCTCCTTGTGCATGGTGTGTTTTTCCCCCCCAATAAAAAAGAATTACATTCTGTTTCTGACAGATGAATGATGGGCCACTCTGCAAATGCAGCGCCAAAGCCAGACGCACAGGAATCAGGCACAGCATTTATCCCGGAGAAGAGGTAACTCATTTGGCTTATTATATTTGTAAGTGCTGAGAAGCCAGAAGTAGACAGATGCTGTTGCTGTTCTTTTCCCACAAATGAAATAATACCATCGAAATAGTCTTTTTATCTTCCCTAATAGTCTCCATTACTGATAATTGGAGAAGAAAAGTACTTGGGTTTTGGGGGGTAGAGTGGGGAATGTTATCAAGGAACTTTAAAAAGTTTTGGAAGATTCATTGTTTAAAACAGGCAGGATATATTTGAGGGGGTTTTGTTGTTATTTTAAATATCTTAAAACTGTACACCTAGTAATTTTTTTCATGATTTTATTATAAATGGTTATGAATGGCCTTGGAAAAATGATCTTACTAAGTTGTGGTAAGGCACATTTTCTCTTTCCTTAGGGATATATAGGTCTGTAAGGGTGTGCTGTTATCCTCGTTAGTCTAGGGTCCCCACTAAACTGTGAGTGGCACATGGACTGTTTGACCTGTATACCCCATCCCCTGGTTCATCAAGCACACTCCAAATACATTTGAGTGAATGAGTTGAATACTTCATATCATAGAGATTCATGTAACTGCTCCCTTTCAATTATTTTCCTTCATTTTCCCCCTGCCATCTTTTATTTTTATGTTATTAATCGCAGATTATCACTTAATGATCCATCATACTATGTTTAATCATAGTACGTGTAAATCCTTAATTTCTCTGGAAGACTTGTTTGAGAACATAATAGTAATGAGAATAAAGACTATGAGGCAGTGATGGATAGTTTTAACTGCTTCCTTGCTTCTACCTCATTTGTCTTTGGGTGTCGGCAAGTGTAGCAAGGGACTGCGACAGGATCTGCACCTCGTGGGTGTCCACACCTGTGCCTCAGGTGGGGCTCTCTGGAAGCAGGTGCTGCAGTAGAGTTTGCAGTATGAGATGTTTCGTAAGGATCAGGCAAGAAGAGAGTGGAGGCAGGGCTGAGCAGAAGGAGAAGTCCCCCTGTGACAGGTCTCATAAAGCCCCAATTACTGGAATTGTCTTGCATCAGGCTGGCCTAGCCTTCACACCTTCTTTGCCCTCTGTCCTCAGAGTGGGCTGCCCTGGGAAGGGCATGATTTTGGGGAAGGGGGCTCTATAGCAGAAGCTGACTCTGAAGGAGCCGGTGGCTGTAGGCTGTCTGCTCTCTCCACAGTTGGGCAGCAGGCCCTTTGAAGGAAGATCTGGGTGGATGGCTGTGCTGGCTGAGAACTGGTGGGAGGCAAGTCCATACTCAGAGTACATGTTTATTCCTGTGAGACAAACTTTAAGATGAATGGGGCCTACATAGCCAACTACCTACTAAGTGGCAGGTTGGTCTTCTCAAGGACTGAGGAGCATTTTGGGGGTCCATTATTGGTCATTGTAGATGGCCTATTGGATATTCGGTATTGGCTGTTAGTTTAGCCAAGGTAAGTCAGGTCCTTGATGTTGGGCTCATGAGAATCCTCTGCCTGTGCTGCTGTGGCCCCTTCATTCATGTGCCCAGACTGTCAGCTCTGGGTTCTGATGACTGAGGCTGGCTGACCCCATCTGGCCAAGTCATTTGTCAGTGAGGTGGTTTAGTACCTCTTCCATGGTCTGTGCTCTCCAGTGTACACCCAACATGTGATACAGAGATTGTTGCATTCACTCCCACTTATGCACCCACACGTCGACCCCAAGACCTTTTTTGGTTTTAATAAAAAAAATTTTTTTTTACGTAATCTCTACATCCACCGTGGGGCTCAAACTCACAACCCCAAGATCAAGAGGCATATGCTCCACCGACTGAGCCAGCCAGGTGCCCCTGCCCCAAGACATTCTTATCCCTGATCTTCCAATCTTTTTCCTTCTAGGCCTCTGACCAGCTGGCATGGCCACTTGCTTCTGCCATGAGTCCATCTATATTCTAACCTCAGGCTACTTCTCTTTCCACACAAAGTGGATGACCAGGTACATTGCCTGAAACTCTACTCACTGGAAAGACTTTCCCTCATTACTGTCTTTCAGATTCCTCCCTGAATGAGGCTGCATCACAGTCCGTCTTCGGCTTGCTCCCCCACCCCTGACTGACTTATTTGCAAACCCAGCTTGGGCTTTTCCCTCTGCTTTCATCCTTCTATCCTCGGTCAGCCGCTGAGTGAGGGTGCCGGTGGGACAGGGACACCTGCTCCCGCGGCCTGTTTGTGCCTGCTGCTCCTGCGCGTGCCTGGTTCTGGATGTACAGGCTCCCATCTTAGGACGGATGGTTGCCGGTCCCTTCCAGACTTCTGCCTGGGTCAGACTGACAGAACCCAGCTCATGCTGGGCCGTTAAGCCACATGCCTGTTTCCATCCCTGGGCCATGCCTTCCATGTCTCTCCGGGCCGGTAGCACACTGGTGGTTTCTCAGAGGCATAGCGTTCTTCATGGTAGACAGCATGGCTTTGCTCCAGAACACCAGATACCAGCGTTGTGATTCTCCCTGTGTGGCCAGACTCCCCTCAGCATCGTTTCCCACCAGCGATGTAGGATTTGCTGAATTACATGGCCCCCCGCAGCAGGGCTACTCGCGCTATAGCTTGGAACTGCTGGAGCCTTCCACGGGATCCCCACTCCCAGCTGGCAGCCTTCAGTGCCGCTCCAGGACTGAGTGGGCACAGTGTTCCGAGGTGGGGGTTAGACTGCCTGCCAGAGAGGCCCGCCTGGTGCTGTGCTTTCTTCACTGTAGGAGGTAGAAGATGCAGTGATTTGTCTGTTACTGTGGACTGATGTCTTGGCACTCAGATCCCTGGCTCTTAAAAATGGTTGTGGCTGTGGTAGGCCCCTGAATCGTTGTAGCGGGTCTCCCGTACCCTCTGGAACATGTGTGCTTTGCCGAGGCTTTTAGTTTGATAAACATCGACTCACAGATGCAGTGAAGGTTCATGTTCCACAGCATGTCCAGAAGGTGGAGAGCGCCGTGGACTGTTGGGGCAGTGAGTGGGAGAGGTAGTACAGCCTGGCAGCAAAGCTGTAAATGTTGTCTTTTCTCTGTGAATGAGCATAGAATGTGAACTGTGTCTTATCCTCATTCTGATTGGGATGGAAAAGCATACATTCAGCAAATCACTTTGAACATGAGGTCCTATGAGTCTGCTCTGAACTGTAGCGTATGGCACAGCTGAGCTTGTGGTAGTCTCTAATTATCCTGCAGGATCCTTTTTTCCCCCGCCGGAAGCCAGATTGGTGAATTAAAGATATGATGACACTGTCACCCCTGTGTCTTTTGGATCCTTAAGGATGGCGCTAATCTATACCATCCCCCAAGAGTGATCCTGGTTTTGGTGCCTGTGTCAGGGATGGTGGAATTTTGATGGCTTCTGCTTGACCTTTTCCATTATGATGGCTCTTACTCCACAGAATAAGGACTGTGTAGTGGTGCCTCTGCCAATTTTGTCAATTCCAATGAAATGTTTCGGGGGCCAGGGGAAACGCCTCTTGGGCAGATCTGTGGATGCAGGGGACCTACTGGAAACAAGACCTTGACTGAGATTGTGTACCGAAGTTATGTACCCAGCCTCCTCTGAGTAACAGTGTTGATTCAGATGCTCTGTCCAATATTCCTTGAACAATCTCGGTTCCCCTTTCCCCTGTGTACAGTTTTTTGGGTACATGGCCATAAGCCCCTTTGGGGAAGGACAGGGTTGTCATGACCATTTTTGCTTGCAGTGGTGTTGTAGGGCCCTTCTTACTATAGGTCTAGAACTGGGAAAGGGATCATGACTTTATTGGAGCAACCTATCTCCAGCCCTTGGTTAACCATTCTTGATTTCTTCTGTTGGTACAAACTAAGTATTATTCTTGTCAGCTATTCAGCTCTTTTACTGAATACAGGATGTTGTACTCTATGAACTGCTTCCATGACTTTTTGTGGGCCAGACCCCTTTAGTTGCCACTTGGATCTTGCTGGTCATGATGATACTATGAGACCCGGCTTCTCACAATTAAGTCCTATCATCCTGACTCCCTTGTTTCAGAGTGCTTTCATCCCCACTGCTGTCAGCAAGCTCTGCTCTGTGACAGCCTCTCTTACAGTCAGCCCTGGCCTGCAGAGGAGGCCACCACTGATCTTCCTATTGAGGCTGGTGTCCCTTCCCCAGCACATTCCTTTTGGCCCCTAGTAGATGGCCTTGACAAGTCCTCAGGGCCTTCCCATGGAATATGATAATCTGGTATATTTTTTAGTCACAGATATTATATCCATTCTAATGTGCCCACTTCCTGACTCTTTGAATTACTTCCTTTTCTGTCATGGCAGTTTTGGTATTTTAACTACACTTATCATGGGCCATTGCTTTTTCATGCTTTTAGGAGACATCCTAGTACGGGGTCCTGGCATCTGGAGTCCCGAATCCTGAATGCTCACAAGTCCGTGAACTCTTCCCTAACCACTTTTATGTTCTGGCGCTTTTGGTCAAGCACTCTCAGCGTCTGGTCTTGTGCAGCCTTCTGCTGCTGGCTCATGCTGGCTAGTTCTTGCAGTTCCTTTGGGATATAATCTCTCCTCGAAGCACCCCCCCCCCCACAGCTGGGTTATGCTGTGAAGTGACCCTAACTGTAGGTCTGTTGGCCAGAAGGGGAGACTGTTTCGGGGGAGGCAGTGTTGCCTTGTAGGGTCTTCCATTGCCTTTAGATACAGGTGAGTCATTGCTCTTAATAGACAGAGTTGGGCTACCTATGAGGGGATGGATGATTTCGAAGGGTCTGGGGAGTTACAACCTGTATGTCCTCATCTCAGGTTTCCAGGTCTTGTCCCTTGGCATAACGCATCTACCCTGTTGGCTGTTAATTGTCTCTAAAGTCCAACCATCTCTGTCCCTGGGTTTGGTCTTGGCAGTGCAGGGGACAGCTTCTCTGTGTGCCTCCAGCAGTCCGTCTGGCTTCCAGTTGCCTTTCCTCCCCCTCTCCTGTTACATTTCTGTGGAGCAGTGGTTCTCCAGTTACCAGCTTCACCTAGGAACTCCTTAGAAACCGGGTTCTCAGCCAGCCTCATCTGCTGAATCAGAAATCTTGGGGGTGGGAAGCAAGCAGTCTGAGGTAAAGCAAGCCCTCCAGTGATTTCAAGGCACACTAAAGTTTGAGGGACATGGTAGGGCATTAGGGGTGCTTAGCAATAGCCACCTATCCTGTTATCCTGACAGCACACGTTCTCTCATAATCTTACATACCTGGTTCACTGCACCTGCTTATTGGTACACCCTCCCAAGTCATCATCTTTGGGAGTTTTCCGTTGGTCTGCCATCTGGTGCTGGGGACTTCACCTCCCACCATGATGGGGTCCTCATTGCCAGTGGATGGTAAGTAATTTCAGCTTCAAAGTCCTATCTTATCTCCTGCTTTCTTGGATCATTCCTGGAGCTACACACTGGATTCTCCAGAAACAGATGCTAAGATGAAGTTTGGGTGCCTGATGTTTCTTAGGGAACTTTACCTGCGAGAGAAGGAATGTGTAAGCAGGACTGGACAGAGGGATCAGTCGAACTGTGAGGCCGCCCCAACAAAGCCCCTGTCAACCTGGTGGTGATCCAAGGAAGGAGAGCAAAAAAAGCATCAGTTTCTGTTTTCTTTTTCCCATCTTGAACTCCGTGCTTGTTCTATTCTGCCGCCTCTCATGTGTCCTTCATTTTTGGTCCCTTCTGTTTTTACTGAGCATATTTAATGGTCCTTTCCCCCCCCCCCCCCATCAAAACCTATTACTTTTGAGATTCCCCCACCCCTTTTTTAAGCACATTGGGAGTTTAGCTGAAGGTCAAGTATTGTGTTATGTTACAAATAAAAGTCTTAGAAATTGAGATCTAGAAAGATCTTCATGTTACCTGAACCCCTTGTATTGCATGCATGTGAGGAAGTACGTTGAGTCCTGGTGATCAGCTGGTCCTTTTTTATTCATCTAGTTAATGGTGCTGTTCTTCCTACCAACACACATAAAACCTCTTTTGTCAGATGCGAATCTAGAAATGCAGTCTGTTTTTAAATAAAAATATTTTGCTACTTGACTTTTAAACTCACTTTTGCTTTCCCCCCTCAGGCCATCAAGCCCTGTCGTCCCATGACCAACAATGCTGGCAGACTTTTCCACTATCGAATTACAGTCTCCCCTCCTACAAACTTTTTGGTAAGTTCCTAACAAAATCAGATTTCATTTCTTTTAAAATGGAAATAGGTTTGATGTGTTCGGATAGGTTAAAATGTGAATAGGCTCAGTACAAATTCAGTTCTTAAATTTTCTTTAAAAAAATTTGTTATTTTTATGTTGATAAAATTGGCCATTATCATAATCACTCTTATTTAGCTTCCTCTCACCATACTACTTTCTATACCTTTTTTCAGTTATGTTGTCCGTACCTCATAGTAGCCGTATTCATAATAGCTGTGACTTTTGGAGCTATTCATTGGAACTGTGGAGGTGGAAGAATATGGAGAACCTTTCTCATCTCTTAAAAATCAGTGAATAACTAATATATTATCTAGTGACCCAATCGAGAAGGTCTGTTGTGTTTATAACAGTAATAATAATACCTAATTATTTGTTGACTATGGTACCAGCCATTGCTCTGAATGTTTAACATGTGTTAACTTATTTCTCACAATAAACTGATGAAGGAGAATTATTATCCCCACTATACAGATGGGGCAGTAATCTATGTTGTATAGATGAGGTTCAGTCACGTACTGAAGATTATTCAGGTAGTAAATGGCAGAGTGGGGATTTACACCTAGACAGCGTGCATGACTGTCTGCTGGTCCCCTGTTCTTTATTGTTTTTCACAGTGGAAAGTTATTAATTCTATTACTCCTATCATTGAGAGATTTCAGTTTCAAAATTAGATGATTAGTAATTATATATTTTTAAAACTTTATCAAGTTATCATTCATATACTGTAAAATTCACCCATTTAAAGTGTATTTATTTCCTGATAGAAGTCTTTTCATGTAATTGTGAAACCATCACCACAATCTGATTTTAGAACACTGTCATCATCCATCCTCAGAAGAAACCCTGTACTCATTGGCAGTCAGTTCTATCATATCCCTCAGCCTTCAACAGCTAAGATACTTTCTGTCTCTATCATTAGCCTGTCCTAGATATTTCATATGAATGGGATCATAGAAAATGTGATCTTTTTACCTTCTTTCACTCAGCATAATGTTATTAAGATCACCTATGTTGTACCATATAACTTTATTCCTTTTTTTCTTTTTTGAGATTTTTATTTATTTCTCTGTCAGAGAGAGAGCACAAAGCAGGGGGAGCAGCAGGCAGAGGGAGAGGCAGCCTTTCCCACTGAGCAGGGAGCCCAACCAAGATTTGATCCCAGGACTCTGGGATCATGACCTGAGCCAAAGGCAGACACTTAACCGGCTGAGCCACCGAGGCACCCCAAACTTTATTCCTTTTAATGGACCAGTAATATTCCCTTGTGTGGATATACTATATTTGTTCATTTATTGAGTTGATGAACATTTAGGTAGTCTCCACTTTTAGACTGTCATGAATAATGCTGCTATGAACGTTTGTGTAGAAGTTTCTTTCTTTCTTTTTTTTTTTTTTTAAAGATTTTATTTATTTATTTGACAGAGAGAGATCTCAAGTTAGGCAGAGAGGCAGGCAGAGAGAGAGGGGGAAGCAGGCTCCCCGCTGAGTAGAGAGAGCCCGATGCGGGGCTCGATCCCAGGACCCTGAGATCATGACCTGAGCCGAAGGCAGAGGCTTTAACCCACTGAGCCACCCAGGCGCCCTTGTGTAGAAGTTTCTATGTGGATGTCTCTCGGGTACAAACCTAGGCCTGGAGTTCTGGATCATGTGGTAACTCTGTGTTTAATGTTTTGAGGAACTACCAAACTGTTTTCCAAAGTGGCTATACCTTCTTTTGTCAGAAGTTCTTTTCATTGTATTTAATTTACATTAGCTTTATTTAGAATTACTGAAATAGAAAGTAATGGTAATATTGGCAAAACAACTAATGAACATGAGCGTATTCTTTAGCACCTTCCTCCAGTTCTTTGTATATATATATATATATATATATATATATATATAAGGCTTAAAGATTTTATTTATTTATTTGACAGAGATCACAAGGAGGCAGAGATGCAGGCAGAGAGAGAGAGCGGGAAGCAGGCTCCTTGCTGAGCAGAGAGCCCGATGCAGGACTCGATCCCAGGACCCTGGGATCATGACCTGAGCCGAAGGCAGAGGCTTTAACCCACTGAGCCGCCCAGGCGCCCCTGTATATATATAAGGTTTAAAAGAATAATGTTCAGTACCTGTGTTAAAAAACTGTGTTTTTTAGGGCCCCTGGGTGGCTCAATCAGTTAAGCATCTACCTTCGGCTCAGGTCATGATCCCAGAGTCCCAGGATTGAGCCCCACCTCAGGCTCCCTGCTTGGCGGGGAGTCTGCTTCTCCCTCTGCCCCTCCCCCTTCTTATGCTCTCTTTCTCTAGCGCTCTCTCTTGCTTACTCCCTGAAATAAATAAATCTTTTTTAAAAAGTGTCTTTTAGGTTACTAGTCTTGATAATTAGTTCCATATTTAACATCTAGGATTAAAAATGGTAGTCTATAAGAATAGCATAAGGAAGAGAATCTCGTATGCTTGGATTAACATTTGTATGTTTTAACTACAAATTCAATTTTCAAATAATTAAAATTTTCACATCATGTGGGAATTGATCTGTTGCCGTTATGTGGTGGGTGGCTTCTCCTTGGAGGTCCTGGGAATGGAGCTGTGAGGGGTTGAGCCTCTGGACCCGGAGGCCTTCTAGGCTATTGCTAGTCTTGACTGTTGTGATGCTGAGTCTTCTTCCACTTTGAGCTTTGAGTTGATTGTGCTATTGTCTTGTTCTTATTAGAACTTTCCTTAGTTTGGGAATACAGTTCAGTAAGAATAGATCTAGTAGTATTGTGGGATTAAATAAAACAGGTTCCTAGAAAATGAAGCCATATAGCCTTTTTTCCCCTTTATGACACCCATAGTAAATATTCCTGATTATCTCAATATGTAAATATTACTGAAGCCAGAGAATTCCACCTAAAATTAAACTTTTGTATAAAGTTCTCCCTGGTTGTTTAGAAAAATGTTCATGTTGCCTGTGGAGTCCATACATTTCGCCTGTTGGTATCTTTGTGTTCTGAAGGATTTCTGTACATGCAAATCATGTTCTTAAGCTCACACTTTGTGTTTCTATTTGCTTTTAGACTGACAGGCCAACTGTTATAGAATATGATGATCATGAGTATATCTTTGAAGGATTTTCTATGTTTGCACATGCCCCCCTGACCAATGTAAGTATGTACTAATTGGCTGGCTTTCTCCTTTCCTATATTCTCTTCCTTCCCTTCATTCTTGTTTCTGAAAGTCAAAAATAAATTTCTTTTCTTCTGACTTGTAAGTAACATTTACTTTGCGTCCCTCTGTGTGAGCTGCAGGAAGTCTGCGGCAGCGTGTGTCGGGGATGGGGGTGTGACATCTGTGCTAATGAGTCACAGGTTTGGTCCACATTAAATGGTGTAAGTAAACATGTGTTAGAATAACATTTTGAGAGTGTGAAAGATTGAAAAAGAAGGATAAACTGTGGAATAATGTGTCAAAGCTATTTTGGGTTGGGTGTCCTTCAAAAAAGAAAGTTGGAAAGTTTTAAGGAGCAGCTATCATCTAGTGTCTGAGCAACAGGAAAAGAGAGAGAGTTATGCTCGGGACATCTGGAGCCTGCATTAATTTCCTACATTCTTCTGCTTTCGAATCCCAGGACTATATCTTCTTTAAGAGATTTTTGTCTGACATACAGATCTGTGATATTTTTATACTGGTATTACAGTTGCCTTATTGGTAATTGGTTCAAATGGAAGTTCTGTATCTGTGAGTCAAAATCTTGCTGTCTCAAAGCTAACTGTCTTGGGAATTGCCTTATTCTGTATTCTAGTTGGACATAGAGTAGAATTTGCTGGCAGTTCAGACTGTAGCAGTATACTTTACCCAGTCCAGTTCTGCTGTTAGAGAACTTAAGAAATGATAGCTGTGGTGCATCTGCATCAAAATAACAGTGTTCTTTAATCCTTTCTGAGTTGGTTATAGGAAATTACATCCACAGTTTAAAAAGTTATTTAGGTGTTGTTTACTCAACACGTGAAGTTCTGTTCCATTGGAGAGTAAGGAATAAAATTTTTGCCTGACTTTATTCCTTTCTGTCATCCTTTTTTTCTTTGTAAGTAGACATGATTCTATAGTAGTGGTACTAATTTAAAACAAATTGTTTTCTAATGGAATTTTCCTTATTCCACAATATATTTCATCCTAGAGAATTTTCTGTGGAAGGTGATGACATTCTAAATAAAAAAATAAAATTGTTTGATAATACATATTACCTCTACCTCCAGTGTGGACTGTAATATAGAAAAGTGCTTAACATTGGACCATGTTTTTTGAGATATAATTGACATGTACCATCATATTAATTCTAGGTGTACCATGTACTAATGATTCAACATTTGTACATAGTGCAAAATGATCACCACAGATAAGTCTAGTAACATCCCATACCACACATAGCTACAGAGTTTTGTATTGGACCATTCTCTAACAGTCTTTATGAAAAGGCACTAAGAATTTTTGAAATTTGATGGTTTTTTGCCTTTTTTTTTTTCTTTTTAAATGTCTTAGGCACTCAAAACCTTTGTTACACCAACGATCATAATCTCAGAGTGGGAAAGAACATTGAAGGTCCTCTAGTCTAGCTCCTCCCACATAATGCATTTTTCTCTTTTTTTTCCTAAGTGGGCTTGCAAATATAAATAATTTAGTTACCATGAAAATATTTAAAATTATCTCTTATTTCCTTAGAAGTAATAATAGATCTCATTTAACTTTTAGGATCACCTTAATCAAAGGAGGAAAGCAATGTGGCTTCAGAGAGACCAGGGTTTAAACATTAGTGAATTCCACTTACTAGCTGTATGATTTGACATTTCAATCTTTATAATCCTTGATTTTCTCATCTGTAAGATAGAGGTATTGTAGTAATCTTACTGGTTCTGTAAAAAATAAATGACACATGAAAAGTGTTTGTCATCATTTTTGGTATACATGTTGGCACTTTTTTTTTTTTTTAAGATTATATATTTATTTATTTGACAGAGAGAGAGAGAGAGATCACAAGTAGGCAGAGAGGCAGGCCTAGAGAGAGGGGGAAGCAGGCTCCCTGCTGAGCAGAGAGCCTGATGCAGGGCTCAATCCCAGGACCCTGAGACCATGACCTGAGCTGAAGGCAGAGGCTTAACCCACTGAGCCACCCAGGTGCCTCCATGTTGTCACTTCTTATTTTGGATAAGATGTCAGACAGACTTTTTTTTTTTTTTTTTTTTTTTAACCAGTTCTTAATATTTACGTGACCTTAGAGAGGTGATTCTTTGAGCGTTATTTAAAGCCTGTCAGCACACGGTTTGGCACTGAGAGACTGCTAATGCTCAGTTAATTGCAGTTGTTACTGTTATAAAATGTAAGATAGGACTGAAAATTCCTGGCTTCAGCATATATTTTATTATAAATACTTAAGTTCTCTAAATTTGAGAACTTCACTCTGTAATGAGAAGATAAGCCTCATCATTTATGTTAGAGATGTTGATAAAATAAATCGAGTTTTAAGCTCAATGTTGTACAGTTCATAGGGATTAGATCCATCAAAGGCCTCTTGAATTTGAAGTAGCCTCCCAGAAAAAGAATTATTAAATCGCTTTACTGATCTGATACATTTTCTTGCTAGAGAGAACATATCAGCAAGAAGGGCATGCAAATGATGGTAATGTTAACATCTCAACCAATCTACTTCTGACAAGTTTTCTTAAGATCTTCTTGAATTGAAGTGGATTGAAAGCCTTGTTGGCTAAGTATAGAGCATCTGGGAGCATGTTATCCTTTTACATAGTACATTTACTATTACTTAGAATACCTGATGTTATTAAGGACTTTGACAACATAACTAAAGTTATAAAGATACATGTATTAGATGCATAATATCTTATCCCATCCTCGAAAGCATTAGAAAAAAAAAAAAAAAACCCTGCTTTTAGATGGCTTTCCATTTCCAGTGGCCTCGCTGCCCTGGATTTAGCCATTCAGCACCTGCAAGTAGTAGAGTTCGATACAGAAGTTTCAGGAGGGTTCTTTGTTTCTTTATGGGAGGATGAGATAAGAGTTAATGTCAGTCAGTATTCAAACAAGTTTTAGGAAATGGTAGGCATTTATATTTTTTGACTTGACCATTGACCTTTCAAAAATTGAGCTTGCCGTATGTAGAAAAATGACAAGTTCTCTTTGAGTCTTAGAGAGATAAAAGTGAATAGAAAAGAAGACCTTGGCTTTTCCAGATTTGTGTATCTCAGAAGGGCTCTGGTGGTATGGATGAGAGCCCAAAAGAAAATAAAGTATGTACAAGAGAAGAGCTCAAAGAAGGAATCCCAAAAAGGGAATTTAGTTGAAATGATATGGGGAAATGACTGTCCTTACATAATTCATCTAGCTGAGTTGCTTTTGTGCATGGTGGATGGAATAACTTTCCC
Source organism: Lontra canadensis (assembly GCF_010015895.1). NCBI lineage: Eukaryota > Metazoa > Chordata > Mammalia > Carnivora > Mustelidae > Lontra > Lontra canadensis. The sequence goes on along the minus strand of NW_022631016.1, from coordinate 24,437,258 downwards.
TCTTTCTTCGTCCGCCTCTTGACTTCCCAAGGGCTCTGTCCTTTTCTGGGTGCTCTCTTCTGAGTAATACAGTCTCACCCACAGTTTTTTTTTCTGTGCATCTTCTGATCCCCACCAAATTGGTATTTATAGCTATGACATGGCTCTGTGCTCCACACTCATATTTCAGATTGCCTTTTGGACATAACCACCTTGATAGCCCCTCAAGTACCTCACCCTCAACCTATGCAAAACTGAACTTGTCCTCTTCCTCAAATGTTGTTTGAGGTACCTGGGGGACACCCTATGAATATCTTTGTATTAATGCCATTGTGGTTTATCTTGTCATTAGGCCAGAAATCTTGAAATTTTTCTCTTTTCTTTCTTGTCTTTCACTTCCACATCAGAATGGTCATTGTATATTTCAGTAACCTCTCCCATGTTTAAAATTTGCTCCCTTGCTTCCAGTCTTCTGTTCATTTGGCTCCTGGGCTATTTGATCTGACTCCAGTCTGGTCTTCTGGTCTCTTGCCTTGCTCTACTATAAACCATTCCCACACTGTTGACATAAGAGCCCATCCAAAATGTAAACTATGATAGTCTGTCACTTAAAGTACTTGGGTGACTTCACAATGCTGTAAGGACAAGTCCTTAATCCTTAACGTAATTTATATGGTCTGCATCACATAGTTCATACTTTTCCTGTCTAGAACCTCCTTGCTTCTCTCTCTCCATGTGTTTCACTCCTGAACAGCTAAGAGACTTTGTCTTCCCTCAGCTCCCTATTCTCTGTCTTGTTAGAAACTAAACACCTGTTCTTTCCCAACTTAATTCTTCTGGATGGCCTGGAAAATTTCTCCCCATCTTTGAAGACTCAACTCAAATGTTACCTCCTCTTTGGTTCTTTTGTACTTTATACTTTTTTATTTGCTTATGAGTTTTTAATTGCACTTAATACATTATATACATTATATTTTATTTATTATTTACATGCCTGTCTTCCTTTTTAGATCCTTACCTTTTAAAAAAGGTAGGGGCTGTGCCTTATTTTAGAGTAACTACAGATGTAACACAGGTTATTAACAAAGGATAGGTATTTAACAGTATGAATAGTATACATATTTGGAATTCTCAAATATTTTTAAATGATTATAATAATAAAGAACTTAAAAATAATCACGGCCTTAGTATATCACTTCAGTTCATTTAGAACTCATTACTGCAATGTTGAAAATGGATTTCTTATTAAAGTTAATTATAAATTTCATTCAGATTAGCCACTATCCTTAAAAAAAAAAAAAAAAGAAAGAAAGAAAGAAAGGGAAAAGCACCAAAGAACTAAACTTTATTTCTGAGAAAAAGATTTCCAGTAGATGGCATTGTAAGACTATTTTTGTTTTTCTTGCCATTCCTTTTGCTGGTAGAATTAAAGTTGTTTCTTTCTGATTGCTGTGGTTTATAAAAATGATTACATCTATATAAAATCATCTTATGGACAGATTGAACGGCCAGAAAACCTACTTAACACATCTCTAGGCTTCTGAGTCTATTCTTTCTGCCAGCTCGTCCGCTAAGCCACTTTAGTAACCTCACAGGTTCTCTCTCATTGCTTCCTTCATTGAAAAATACACTTATGGGAAACCCATTATGTGTAGGCACAGGGCTAGCATCTGATGACCAAACAAGATAGATACGGATTTATTTCCTCTGGGCCTGCCTTCATTTTCACACAGACCCTGAGTATCAGACCACGTAATGAGAGGTGTGTACTCTAGTGGATCAGAGCTGTGGTCTAGAGCAAGATTTTATTGCCAGCTACCTTAGGCAAGGTACCTGATGCCACTGCCTTAGTTTTCTCCCCTGTACAGTGGGGGTAGTAGCTGTGCCTATCTGATGGGTGTGTTTTCATGTGCGCCCCTATGTGAAGCAGCACGACATTGCCTGGCCCGGTGGGTGTTAGCTATTAGCACTGTCATTACCAGGGTTGCTTTTGCTGCAGAGCTGGATGGGCAGCCCGAGTTGAGTGCGCTTTGGTGACTTATGCGTCCATAACTGATGGGTTGTCATCCTGCTATCCCTGATCTACTTGAAGAGCTAAAGATTCTGAAAGATTTAGAAAACTGAGAAAAAGAAATGGTTGACTGTGGTTTTATCAGCACTTTAGAGGTGATATGTTTGGTTTTGGTGGGTTCTTATGTTTTTGTGTTGCTGCTGCTAAAACAGTTAAGCACCAACATTATGCAGGTTTCCTATAGAAGCCGGGCTAGCTGGGTTCTTGCCATTCAGATCCTGCAGTTGTGGTCAAAGCTTCATGTTCAGTACTGTTAGCAGCTTGGATTCAGGTGAAGCCTTCTCATTTGGTTCATGGCCTTGTGGGCCAGAGAGTAAATACACGTGCACTGGGAGCCTGCAGGAGGGAAATGCAGAACTGAACCTCTCATTCTTATTTCAGATTCCACTGTGTAAAGTAATCAGGTTCAACATAGACTACACAATTCATTTCATTGAGGAGATGATGCCCGAGGTAAGAGAAAAGATTACTTAACCGCCTGATGTAGTTTGCGCTTTTTGCTTATTTCACACTTAAATCTTTGAACCATTGAACTTGGCCAGCTCTGGCTGTTTGCCATAGGAATGCCCCCAAAGAATGGTGTTCACTGTCGAAAGGGTCAGTGAGCTGTGGTTCTAGGTGCAAGGTTAAAATTTGGATCATTTTCAACTTCTGTTGACCTAGTTTTGAACTTAATTCTCATCTTGCATCTGCTGATCGTAACATTACATCTGTTTCCAGTTTGTTTTGGATAGGGAACAGATTCTGGTTACTGGTCGTTATCAGAGGGGAAATTAGAACAGTGAAACCAAATCTGATAGCTGTTGGAATAATCTTATTCATTATCTCCAATGACAAGATCAATGCTTGGTTCATTTTTCTTCCCATGTATTTACATATTTTTCCTAATTGTTTTTCATTGCAGATGCTCAGCAGCAGATTTATCTAAATATATGCAAGAGGTTTAAAATTCCAAAGCAAGATTAATGTGAATCTCAGAATGATTCATTGCCTGATCTTGAATTTAGTGGTGTCAACAAATCACACTAAGAAATAACAACTAGACAGCAAACAAGCTTGTGCACTTAACATTTGTTGAGTTGGGGTCGATTTCCTGAGCCCCCGGCTCTTCTTGCAAACCTTGTTTAACAGTGAAGCTCTGTCGTGGGCAGTGGAGCACTGAGGGAGATTGATGAGCGTGACACACAGGCCTAGTTTGCACCTGTTTCATTACGAGCACGTGCTGGTAACTCTACCTGTCTTTTCAAAAAGAATTAAAGAGAAAGGGTGGCCCCTTCATTCTCCAGCTTAGAAGGGCTTTTTTGCTTCCTTTTGATTTTTAAGGTCATAAGCCTTCATTTGCTATTGTAAAAGTTGATGACTTCTGGCGTGATCTCACACAGGGTGATTTATGAACCCTGAGCAAGACAAGTAGGAGGAAGAATTATGAGACAAGTCTCACTTGTAAATATATCATCTGTTAAGCTTGTTTGCAGGAGAAATTTTGGTACAAAGTCTTGTAGTTTTTCTTAGCCCTCTATTTGCCTTCATTAAGAATTTGAACTTTTTTTGGCACAGAAGATCTCTTTTTATGGTAATTGTAATGGTGATTCTTGGTGTGTTTGAAGGGTGAGAGTAAGCAGGGGTGGGGTGAGGGGACAAACCTATAAGAGCCGACCAGTGTCTTGTGTGTGTGTGTGTGTGTGTGTGTGTGTGTGTGTGTGTAGTTTAAATTAACAAAAAATCCCCAGGAAATTCGGATTCTGAAATTTAATTGGCTGGAAAAATACAATGAGATTTTAGTTTTTAAACTTCATGTTTTATTTGTTTGCAAGGACTGAGTTTACATTTTTGTAGGAGTGCTAATGGCAGTATTGCCTGCTTCATTTATGTCTCAAGTCAATAAACTGTTATAGGACAGTGGCCAAACTTCTTGGGAAATTACATGGTTTTGATACACATTTTTAAGACGCTTGACTAAAACAAGTGGAACCTTCAGTCAATATACATTTATAGTAATACAGTAATTTGATTTTGATTTATTTTTCAGAATTTTTGTGTGAAAGGACTTGAACTCTTTTCATTATTCCTGTTCAGAGATATTTTGGAATTGTATGACTGGAATCTTAAAGGTAAATAACAAGATTTAAAGAAAAGTATAATGCTTGTAGAAGAACGTTGTAGTATATGTAAAAACTTATAACAGTGGGGAGACGGTTGAAATTCCTTTTATTTTTTAAATAATCAGGGAAAAGTATGTTATTCCTAGGATCAGCTGCTATCATTTGACGTGATAAGTTCTTATGGATCTTATTTTAAATTTTAATAAAATTTGACAGTGGTCATTACCTAAGATTACCGTTATCCATTACTTAACTGATACCTAAGAAGATGATATCAGTTACTATGAGTAATTACCTTGATTTGTGTACACTAGAGAAAATCTCAGTAGTTAATATTTTAAATCTATTGAACTTTACTGTAATAAGCTTCTTTCAAGATGACAGTTTATTAAAACAGAACTTCAGTTAGCCTTCAAAACACACATATACATTTTGAGCTACATCAATTCAAATCTTGGTTCTTAGATAATCGTTCATTCCTTTGGAAGTGTTTGTATTCCAGCAGACATTGACTTATTTTTAAAACAGTGTGTTGATGAATGGCTTTTCAAACCAAGTTTTTAATAGTATTTGTTTCTTTCCCCCCAGTGGTATTGATTAAAATAGAAAAGAATTAAAACACAAGCATTTTATATCATTCAGTAGTTCAACTATAACAAAAATCTTTATATTTTTGGACTTCTGAAAAAGTTTTACTGTATATGTCATACACAAGGTATATCCTTGGGGCCTTTATTCTCCTCTGACTTTGGGTAGTCCCCTAACTGCAGTCTTCATTGGATGTTTGTGGCAGTTATCACATGATTGATTGAACTGTTGGGGAGAAGAAGGGGTGGTGTTTTTTTATGTCCCTACTTTTCCGGTGGTGTTTCTTTGTGGTTATCATAAATCTTAGGAATTAAGCCACAGTGTTTGTTTTCTAAGGCTGTTTTATGTATTTCTTTTTTTCTTTTCACTTGTTTGCTTTAGGCCCTTTGTTTGAAGACAGCCCTCCCTGCTGCCCAAGATTTCATTTCATGCCACGTTTTGTGAGATTTCTTCCAGGTAAATCTTTTGGCTTGTCAGTGACCCGGTGAGATAGTGCATCTGAAAATAAGCCTGCCGTTCTCTTTTTAGTCTGTAGGGACAACTTCCCACCTCTCTGACCCTATTAATTATCTCCCTCTCAGGTCAGGGATGAAATGCAAAATTTTACGCTTTGATTTGGACCCCTGTGTAATTTATGGTAGCCCCAAATTACATGAGCAATGGGACATGTTTATAAATTTATAAATTTTGAAAATCTATTTGATAAAATGTCATGCAAGTATTAAAAGTAAGATGGAAAAATGTTGCTCTAAAAATATAGTTAGTTGGAAAATAATTAGTATAAAATTTTATATGCAGTATAATTATAACTACACTAAAAATTACTGCAATAATAGGTATATTAATGTAGTGATATTATTGGTGGTTTTTTTCCTATTTTTTTGACATATTCACTTTGCAGTGAAAAAAATGTTATTTTCTCACTAATTAAAATATATAAGTATATTATTTTTATTTTTTTAAAGCAGTATTTTAAGTTTTAAATTTTTTTTAAGAGTCTAGCTGTGAGATATGGCGTTATATTTTGTGTTTTTTAAAAATGGCTGGGTTTCATGAAATCTTTGATGCCTTTTTGTTTGTAAAATCGTCACATAAATGAATTCATCCCTAGAATCTCATTCTGGCATCTCACTTTCTGGAGACATCTTTGAATTCATCCACCCTCTCATGTCCTAGTCCCTTCGTTTCTTCCTGAATCCCTTTTTCTCCTTGTGTATAGCTACCTTTCTTGGCTTTCTCACTTAAGTCTTGTGCTCTGACTTCTGTCTCTCAGCTCTAGCAACCTCAGTCCCATCACCTTCCGTTGAAATGTCAGTTTTGTTTGCTTGTTCTTGTCCTGTTTCTGGGTCACTCATTGATACTGGGGAAAAAACAATTAGCTGCTGCGATGCATCTGTGGTCCATGATTCCAGCTGGGGATCTTTTCAGAATGTAAAATGTGATGTGTTGCTGACATGTCCGCAATTTCAGGAAGTCAGCCCTATGTTCATGCTCTCCTCATGCCTCTAGATGTCCTGCTGGGGGCTAGAGACCTTACCTCCCCTATGCCTCAGAACCCTGGTTTGAGCCTGTCAGCCCTTGGTCCATTCACAGCCCGGCTTTGCTCGGGCACCCCACTCCCTCTAACCCCCACCCTGCTGCAGCTGCTGATGCCAAAGCCAGCCTGCCCACCATCCAGTGGGCACACTGCAGTTTCGATCTCTTCCCTGAGCTCTTGACCCTGTGTTCTGTGTGCTAAGCTCTCCTTGCTTTCCTCCTGGCTCTCTGATTTGTCTTTTGGGCCTTTTATTTCTCATCTACTCATTCTAGTTTAGATTTGCATCAAGATTTTGTCCTTGATACCCTTTCCTCAATTCAGACACTCAGTCACAATGGCTTATTTTTATTTTAGGATAGAGTTACTCATATTTTTGGTATTATTGTTAATGCTTATTTCGTTTGGAAAATGCATTCAAAAGCTTTTCTCCTTTGTACAGCTGGTTTTATTTTATTGAGAAGTCTATTCATGTGGGTGCGTCTTTGATTTTATAATGGAGCTTTAGCAGCAAACTTACTAGAAGACAGTGCTAGAGTGAGCTTGTTGAAAGCCTTTTCTTTCTTCCTCTGTCTGCCTCTAGACATTTTATGACCAGGCAAATCTCTAAAAGGAAGTGGACGGTTTTAAAATCATCTTAAACAAAAATCTTATGTCAGATATTTACTTTGTGGGATTTGAACTCTTGCAAAATGTTTCTTATAACTATTGTAGGGATAACGTTTAGGTTGTCATAAAGAAAAAGGCCTAGTGATTTATTTTTAAATGGGATTTACCTTTTCATTAGACTTCCCTTTGAAAATACATATATTAAAACACCCCGAAAGATACAGAAAAAGATACAGAAAGATACAGATCTAATGTATAAAATGTATTTTAGTATTGAGTGGCAAATTATAATTGAGTTGTTTTTTATGGTATGGCTTCATTAAAATCTTTTAGAAAATGTTGAATTAAAAAGAAAAACATTTTAATATATATTTTCTTTTTTTTTTTTTTCTGTGCATAGGCTGTTGCTACCTAGTTGTCATCTTACTAATATATGATTTGAATCCTAGTTTTTACTAATTCATTGAGCAGATGGATAATTTTAAGGAACATGGTACTTAGTGCCAAATTTCTTATCAAAAGAATAGCATCAATTTATGCTGCCATGAAAAATGCATTCTTAGTCTTAACATTTTGGACCTTTCCTCCTCCCTTTCTTCACTTTTTCCTCCTTCCTTCCTTCCTATAACTCCATGAGGCTAAGGAGTAAACAGTGTCTGTCTTGTATCAGTGCTAGCTTACTACTGGGCACATTGCAGAGACTCAATAATTTGTTTACTGGCTTTATTTAATTGATCACAAGAGTGCCTTAGTTAATTATTCATGTATTTTGTTACTAATGAGAGTGAATGTACTTTCAAACATTCTGTGGTATTATCTCTTATTTTTAAAAAGTAAACCTTTGAAGTATAGCACAAACACTGAAAAGTGCACATAGCATAAATACAAGACTCAGTGATTTTCAAGTAAATACACTGTGTTCTCAGCACCCAGATCAAGATTACCAGCATTCAAGACCCCTTTGCACCTCCCAGCTTCTCAAGGGTAGCCTCTATTCTGACTTGAAAACACCATGTTAATTTTACCTGTTGTTTAATTATAAAAACTAGAATTGTGTGTCCTTTTTGTTTTTGTCTTCTTTTGTAATATGTGTTTTTGAGACACCCGTTCCCATTAACTGTAGTTGGTTCATTCTCATTACTACATAGTATTATATAGTGTGACAAAAGTGTATTTAACCTGTGATTAATGGACATTTGGGTATTACGTATTTTTGGCTCTTTCAAGTAGCATACATATATTCATCATTACACTTGTATGTGCCTTTTGGGGAACATGTATTTATGCTTTCCTGTTGTGGATATTTACCTGGGAGTGGACATTCTAGTTGTGTTTATTTTATTTTAAGCTTTATGGATAGTTTCCAACAGTTTTCCAAAATGATGGTTTCATTTTCCCCATCCACCAGCAGTGTATAGGATAGTTCAGATTATTCCACATTCTCACCAACACTTGGCATTTTTCTTTCTTTTTCAAGTTAGCCATTTTGATGAGTGATCAGAGGTATCATATTACAGTTTTAATTTTCACTTCTCTAATGACATGAAATGGAGCATCACTTCATGTATTAACTGACTGGATATTGTCTTTTGAAATGCCTCTTTGAGTTTTAGTTTATTTTTCTGTTGGGTGATGTATGTCTTTTTCTCATTTATTTGTTAGGTATACACACACACACACACACACACACACACACACACCATATTTGAGACTTTTGTCTGATGTGTAGGTTGCCAGTACCTTCTCTTTGGGTTGCTTTTTCATCATCTTCATGGTGATTTGTCATGGAGAGACATTCTTAATTTTAACATAGTCCAAATTACATATTCTTTTATGCTTATCTTGTTTATGAAATCTTTGCCTATCCTAAGGTCATCAAGATACTCTCCCTATATTTTCTAGAAATTTAGATCTCTCATCTGTCTCAAAACTTGTTTTTCCAGTTGCTATATGAATCAAGTCCTTACCTTTATTTTTTTTAAGATTCCTTATTTTCAGTATGAATATCTAGTTGATCCTCAACCGTTTGTTGGTAAGGTCATTCTTCACAGAATTCAAGTGTTACTTTGTCCTGTATTGGCCCAACTGTGTGTGTGTGTGTGTACACAAACGGTATGAAAGTATATAAAGTAAAAAAGTAAATACCCCCTTCTAGACATGTGAAAATGAATAGATGCTATATATGGTTTGGTTTGTATTCATTTTACCCTATATAAGGAAATTTATGCTTTTCTCTTTAGGTGGGGATAATGCTAAGCATGTTTTACGACTTACCTTTTTTACTCAACTATGTCAGATATCCTGTATAAAAATACATTCCTCATTCTTTAACACCTTCATAGCATCCCATAGTATGAGTGGACGTTAATTTTTATGACAAATCCTCTAGTGACAAATATTTTGGAGGTATATTTTTTCCCCATTATGTATAAATACTTTGACAGTGGTGTTATGCATCTATAAGGTAGAATCCTACAGGTAAAATTATTTGTTATGATAGCATTTGGAAAAGGTTGTCCGTTGTACTCTGGAAAGGAAATGATATGTAACTCTAACCGGCATTTTTAGCAGTATCCTTTTTTTGTATATCTGCCAGCACTGGATATCACGACTTTTACAGTTGTGTCGATCTGAGAGACACAACATAATCTCACAGTTATTATTTGCATCTTACTTGAACTCGTATGAGAATGAGCAGTTTTCATATATTTTAGGTATTTCACAATCCTCTTGTGGTCATTTGCTTTTCATCTGTAGCAATTTATTATATTTAATTCAAGTTTTATCAGTCATTATCCTTTTTCTTTAGTTTCCCAGTTTACCCAGTAAGATAGTTTTGAATAGATCGTTTTGAAGATAGTTGTTTCATTTGCTCCATACAAATTTATCCAAAATTAAGCTTATAGTTTAAACCAGGGATTATTTAATTCAGGCTAATTGACCAGGAGTCAAGTCACAGAGCAACCAGTTTATTGAGATTTTAAGGATTTTCTCAAATTTTTATTTCCTTCCAGTACCTGCCTCTACCTTTGGTGGCCAAACCATTGATAAGAGCTCTCATAGAGTTAGTTTAAGGTTTTATTCTTGCTGGAGCTGGGGCTCGGGCAGGGCATAATTCAAGAAAGGAAAGCTGCTTTTATGGGAAAGGCTGTTCACTGGTTATATTATCCCTGTTAGGAAAGCTTCAGGATTCCTGAATCAGTTTTGCAAATCGGTTATTGTGCAGATTGATTTCTGGAAATTGCCCCATTCTGGAGAAGTAGTTTGCAGGTATGGCTGAGAGAGAGCCAGAGGCTGGGAGACTATCTCAAAACTCCTGGGGAGCCGAGTCTGGTTTTAAAAACCATCAGTTGATACAGCATCTTTGTCTATTTGGAAAGTAATGCTTTTGGGGGGAAGTTTAGAAAATAGCCATTAATACAAATTTTCAAAAGTTAAGATTATGTAAAGACATGTTCGTAGGAATATACAGGAGACACGATAATGCAGTTATACAGTTACTCTCAGTGTAGGCAAAGAGGAAGGTATTTTTATAGTTCTTAAAATAACTATTACACTGTTGAGAAATGCTCGTTTAACCAGCCATATTCTTACCACAAATTCCCTAACAGATTACCCCCCCCATATAAATAATCAAGCAATATAAACTGAGAGAATTGGGTCTCTAAGAAACAGTTTATAAAGTCTGTCAGTTCATTAATGACTGTCCAGATTCATTCCCTGAAACACAAACTCCAGTTCTTCCCGAATAATGAGCCGTTGTCACAGTTCCAGTCCCAGTTCTGGCAGAATTCCTGCTAACCTTAGCTTACCCGCTCTAATTTCTCATTTATATCATGTCCTATTTATCTCAGCCAATGAGATAAAAATTACTTCCTAGCCTTCAGTGACATAGTTCCATAAATCCCCAACATAAACATGTAGCAAAGCAGACAAACCAAAAGAGCCAATTCATTAACATTAGTAAATTCATGGCCGTCTGTGAGCAAGTGGCTATATTATTTATCTGCTTCAGAAAGTCATTCCCAGAGATATTTATGGAATGTCTTTTTTACTGGACTGGGCATGAGGGATGCAGTCCTTGCCCTGCGGGCTCTGACAGGACTCTAGTCTTGTCTTCCTTTTTTAATATTTCTGTAAAGATTGCGCCCCAGTACCCAACCTGGAGCAGTGCCTCGATCCTCCTCCTCGGTAAACCTTGCATTTCAGGTTCTGTGTCCTGGGTTTATGCTTTGTCACAGTGGTAAATATCTGTCTCTTCAGACTTCAGTTGCCATTTACAATACTTAGCAGGTTTCAACATGGATTTATAATTTCTCCTTCAACATTACTGACGTTGCATCTGATGTATGTGTGCTTTTAAATGTTTCTGGTTTCTCTGCTGCTGTAAAGCTCTCCTTTCTCATTAGCAGCTTTACACCCAAAATAGGTAAAAGCGTTCTGACAGGCATTTGGTGGCCTTTTTTCTTTTTCTTTTTCTTTTCTTTTAAAAGATTTTATTTATTTGAGAGAGTGAGAGAGTGCGCGTGCCTACGGGTTGGGGGTGGGGCAGTGGAGAGGGATGAGCAGACTCCCTGCTGAGTGCAGAGCCTGAGATAGCATTTGACCTCAGCACCCCGAGATCATGACCTGAGCCGAAATCAGATGCTTAACCGATGAGCCACCTAGACACCCTGTGACCCTTTTTCTTTATCTCGCAGGTATTCTTCTCCTAAACTGGGCCCTGTCCTTGGTTTGTAGGCTCAAGTATTCCTCTCTTCCAATAGCTTTTTTAGTTTTTCAGTCTTTTCACTTTAAATTCATAGCACTTAGTCTATTTCACTTCTATTTGCAGTGCCATGAAGTCAGCCCTCTGTAACTGCTGGTGGGGACATTTCAGTGCTATTCTGTCTACCTGGCATTGCATATATTTGCTCCTTCTACCATACACCGCCTTCCCCAAATAAAATCTGAACCTTTTTTTCTAATCCTTACAACATAACAACACTCTTCCTTCTTACGGCTTGCTGGGCTTCTGATGGGTCCTTGTAGGCCTGCAGTGCTCTTCAGTGAGACTACCAAATATAGAGATTATGAGCCAAATACTCTTTTACTCTTTTCTTGGTTCCTAGTGAATCTAGTCAGTGTGCTAGTTCTTCTCAAGGCTCTCTAGAGTTCCTTTCTCTCTCTGCTGTTCTCTGTGTGTACACATGTGGTGTAAATCAACATATTCTGGCTTTAGTGTTCTCTTTTCCATCTGTTTGCCTCAGACTCCCTAGAAGTGGAGACTACTGGGGGCTCAGACAGACAGGCGTTGCGATAGGCATTATGGCTTTGCTGGGCTCCTTAGCGAAGAGGGGAGCATCGCTGATTAAGGAAAGCATGTTATATGCAGGGAGATTGAAATGTCTTTTGAGACAGACTCTTGAGAAATATGCCCTTTACAATGGAAGTTTGTTCATCAAAGGTGACTCTTGGGTTTAAAGCAGATGCTTTGTAATGAGACATAAAAAATTTCACTGCTGTGAGCAATAATCTGAATCTCAATAGGTAGAACATGTCCTCATGTGGGTTGATTGTATTTTAGTCACTTCTTGGACAATTTTTTTTTTTTTTTTTTGGAGACTGGCTTTGACTAAGAACTCTGTTTTCAGAGTGTTATCTACAAAGATTCCTTTAGGAACAGTTCTGATTAATCATCATTAGCCTAGATGCTTCTTGAGGGCTTAGAGCTTGTGTTTTGTTTTTTCCATGACTGTGACATGGGACCACTCTAGTGCCTGGAACATAATGGTAATAAAACCTTTCATCAGAGAATAAAATCCAGAGCTCTTCCTGTGCTCTGTAGAAGCTTTAAAAGACCCAACCTCCCTGCTACGTCTCTCACACTCTCTTCCTTACCTCATTCATCCACGTTGCCTCTTTGCAGTTGCTGGAACACGTCAACCACACTTTACCGTAGACTACTGCTGTGTCTCTCTGAGACACTCTTCTCCCAGATTCCTGCATAATGGGCTCCTTTGCTTCTTTCTGGTCTTTGCTCTCATGGCACCTCTTCATAGATTCCTTCCCTGACCACCATTTTAAATACAGCTGCAGTCCTTCGGCCATTTTGATTCTTTATAGAAGAGTCTTTATCTTGGCCTGGTCTGTTTTGTGGTTGTTTTTTTTTACTGTGTCTTGCCCTTCTCTGGAATATAAAGGGTTTTGGATTTTTAGATCACCACTGCACTTCTAGGGTCTGGAAGAGTGCCTGCTGCATAAAAGGTGCTCAGTAAATATTTGTGAAATATAAACAAGTATTTAATGAATGAATGCATGCCTGCATATATGGTAGTTCTATAGCAGCAATGCTGTTTAATTCCATAACAACACGTATGAGATTTAAAAAAAAAAAAAAAAGGCCACACAGATGAAAAAGAAATTCTGATCTTTGTTCTCTTCTTTCTCAGATGTGTAGTCCTGTCCAGGTTCTTACCCCCAACAACTCATATTAAAGAACTTTCAGGACACCTGGGTTGCTTAATCAGTTAAGCATTTGCCTTTGGTTCAGGTCATGATCCTGGGGTCCTGGGATGGAGCCCTGCATCGGGCTCCTTGCTCAGTGGGGACCCTGCTTCTCCCTCTGCCTGCCACTCTCCCTGCTTGTGCTCTCTTTCTCTCTCTCTGACAAATAAATAAATAAAATCTTTTTAAAAAAAAAAAAAGATCTTTCAACCTCTTTCTAGTACCCCAGATTATTTGGGTGCCATTAATTCCTCTAGCACAAATAGGACACTCTCATTTGTGCCAACCCAGCCCTACCATCTTGGTCCCTTGTTTCTCCATGAAGTGTTTGGCCATATATTGGTATTCCTAGCATATCTCATGACCTGAGGGGGTAGTCTGTGACCTCTAAACCTTCAGAGCTCTTGTCCTTTCTTCAGTTGGGATTAAGCAAAGAAAAGTGGTACAAGGTGGTTGCACATATTGATCAAGAAGTTAAGCCCAAAGAGAAGGCAGAAGCCTGTGAACCCAGTATTATGCCTTTGGTTCATCAAGTACCAGATTAAATTGGCTCTTTCCAAGGTACTTTAATTGTGTCCTTTGTTGTTTTTATCCTCTGTACTTGGTAATATATGCTTCTGTAAGCCTCAGAGTACTTGGTATTTTTTCCATGTACTAACTCCATAATGATCTTCATGATATTAGTACAGGCTTTTTAGCCCTATTCATCACGGCAGGTGCAGCACATTAGCACCAAAAAATTAGACCATAATGCAACAATAGCTTATTGGAAACATCCATAAATATCTCATAAAAGCTTAGAATTTCCTTAAGACAGTAATATCACTTCTAAAGAGCTTTCATCTGTTACCTTAGAAAGAATGATAAAATATTTAAGACATAACATAGTTCTGTATATTATGAACCGTGGCTCCTTATGCTAGGTGGTTTTAAATTTATTTAGGTAGGCACTTTTTTTATATTCATACCTCACAAATGGAACCTTCTATCATTTATAATGTTGTTATTGCCATTTTAGTAAATGAGATGGTTTATGAGCACTGTTCATCAATGAAACAAATGGCTTTTGTATTATTTGGCACCTGGTTAAACAATGTAAATTCTAAATTACTTCTTTATAAATGCTCTTTTTCCCCTCACCATCTTGTTTTTCCTTATTGGGCTGATGATTGACTGTTGAATAGCTGTATTTTCCCCTTTCTTTCCACTCCCACCCAAGATGGAGGAAAGGAAGTGCTTTCCATGCACCAGATTCTCCTTTACTTGTTACGGTGTAGCAAAGCCCTGGTCCCTGAAGAGGAGATTGCCAATATGCTTCAGTGGGAAGAACTTGAGTGGCAGAAATACGCAGAAGAATGCAAAGGCATGATTGTCACCAACCCTGGAATGGTATGTTCTAGTGCTTACACTTTCTGAGACTTAACCACCTTCTTTGCAGTTTGAGTGTTCACAAAAACAGTAACAGAACATTTAAAAAGTTTTAAAGTATTCATTCTTGTTCTTTGAGTAATTTTTCCTTTTAAGTATTTAGTAAATAAAAAATGCTAAAATGTCATCATATTTTAGTAGTAAGTTCATCTGATTAGTAAATTCTGCCCATTGCGGAGAATGTCGAAGTTTTTAGATATGTTCAGATCTGATTTTTTTCTGAGTATAAAAGTAATATATCTTCATTATAAAAAGTTAAGAAAGCAGAAACAGCCCAAAGAAGACACTAAAAGGTATCCATAATTCCATTTTCCATAGATGTTACTATTCATTTTTCTAGCCTCTTTAGAGATTTTCATATTGTTTTAAAATTGGCATTATACAATTAAATATTCATTTTTAGACCTTTTTCTTCTCATCCTCTTCTAGAAACAACAATCACAAAATTATCTTTCCATAGTCTTAAATTTCTTTACAAGTGTAATTAAAAGGCTCCTAAGTTATTTAATTAACCCCGTATTATTGGACACCTTGATTGCTTTCAGATTTCTGCTATCACCAGTATTGCTGTACTGAATTTGTATGTGTGTGTATAAACACAAATATACATGAACTTGTATGTCTTTCAATATGTGTCCATTTAATTTTTAGGAAGAAGTCTTATAAGTGAAGTAAATAGGCTGAAGATAGGTACATTTTTAAGGCTTTTGATACATGTAAACTGCCTTCTAGAAGGGCTGTAAAATTTGCACTTTGACCAAGAGCGTATGAGCATGTCCATTTGTTCATATTGGTTATAATGTATTAGTTTAACAAAACTGGGAGGGGAAAAAAAAAACTGGGAATAGGGAAAAAAATTTATATAGTTCAGTTTGGTGTTTATTTTGGTTTTGGCAAAAATTGATATTTTAAATGTTTTTTGGCCTTTTCTGTTTTCTTTTGATAATGGCCTACTAATATCCCTTGTCTAATTTTCTTTTGTGATATCATTGTCATTTTTTATTGATCCTTTGCCATACTTATTACAAATATTTCCCATTTCTTTGTTCCTTAAGTGTTTTGTGTTAAAATTAGCTTCAAATATTAACTTTTGAGTAAAAATATAAAAAACTAAGAGCAGAGAATTAAAAGTTAAGTGGGTTTCTCTTATAAAGAAAATGCTGCTTTATATATTTGTATGAATTATAATTTTTTCTCTGAAGTTTGTTATTGTTTCATAAAATAGTTAGATGTTGGCATCTTATCAGAATAAAGTTTTCCAGAAATGGAGAATTAAAATATTTTTATGTAAAGAAACAGAATAATCTATTTAAACAAAGCTGTTGTTTTTAGAAGGCTGCCAAATTGTTTAATAGCCTTGATTCATAAAAATAAAAACTCTGGATCAACTTTTTGTAGCATGACAGTAACATCTGCACAAACAAAATGTTACTATTTGCAAATCAAATATTCCAGCTAATACTGATTATTTCAAACAAATCTAGAAAGTGAAAGTGTTTAATAAAAGCATGTTTAAGCATAAAACTAAGAAAAGCATACAATTTTTGCTATTATATTGTTAAGCCACATAACTAATTGTTAAAGTAATTCTAAAGGAAATATGCAAATCATAGCATTATAATAGTGTAACTGAGAATTTGATTTTTCTTCTTAAACAGTTGCATACATTTACATTTCTCCTGCTGATTTTTTTTTTTTTAAAGATTTTATTTATTTATGAGAGAGAGAGAGAGAGCGAGCACAGGCAGAGAATGGCAGGCAGAGGCAGAGGGAGAAGCAGGCTCCCTGCAGAGCAAGGAGCCCGATGTGGGACTCGATCCCAGGACGCTGGGATCATGACCTGAGCCGAAGGCAGCTGCTCAACCAACTGAGCCACCCAGGCGTCCCTCTCCTGCTGATTTTATAGCGGGGTCAGAACATGGGTGGGAACGAGGGTGGTGAGAGACATTCCTTTTCATCTTGGTGGGTCTGCTTGAAGAGTTCCATGGTCTACAGTGCATGTACACTTTGGGAATACTTTTACCTTGGGACTTCTTTCCATGGTATGGTTAACATTTCTTGAAACCCTAGAATAAGTTGGAGAGCTTTTGAACATGTAAGAATGCCCTGATGATCCCCACCCCATGTATACTGCCAAATAGAGGGACCCAAGGATCTGTTGTTAAAAAAAAGAAAAAATCGAGCAATCAGAGCTTCCAGACGTGCCTCTCTCCCGGTTTCCTGGGGTTTCCTCGCAGCATGGCCCCCAAACGCCAGTCTTTGCTCCCGCCTCAAACGAAGAAACCGAGACTGCCTCCTGCCTCCAAGCCAGGGCAGACGTCAACATCTCAGCACTTGCATAAGGGAGAAAAAGAACAGCAAGAAGCAATTGAACATATTGATGAAGTACAAAATGAAATAGACAGACTTAATGAACAAGCCAGTGAGGAGATTTTGAAAGTAGAACAGAAATATAACAAACTCCGCCAACCATTTTTTCAGAAGAGGTCGGAATTGATCGCCAAAATCCCCAATTTTTGGGTAACAACATTTGTCAACCATCCACAAGTGTCTGCACTGCTTGGGGAGGAGGATGAAGAGGCGCTGCATTATTTGACAAGAGTTGAAGTGACAGAATTTGAAGATATTAAATCAGGTTACAGAATAGATTTTTATTTTGATGAAAACCCTTACTTCGAAAATAAAGTTCTCTCCAAAGAATTTCATCTGAATGAGAGTGGTGATCCATCTTCAAAGTCCACTGAAATCAAATGGAAATCTGGAAAGGATTTGACGAAACGTTCAAGTCAAACACAGAATAAAGCCAGCAGGAAGAGACAGCATGAGGAACCAGAGAGCTTCTTCACCTGGTTTACTGACCATTCTGATGCAGGTGCTGATGAGTTAGGAGAGGTCATCAAAGATGATATTTGGCCAAATCCATTACAGTACTACTTGGTTCCCGATATGGATGACGAAGAAGGGGAAGGAGAAGAGGATGATGATGATGATGAAGAAGAAGAAGGATTGGAAGATATTGATGAAGAAGGAGATGAGGATGAAGGTGAAGAAGATGAAGATGATGATGAGGGGGAGGAAGGAGAGGAGGATGAAGGAGAAGATGACTAATGGAACACTGATGGATTCCAACCTTCCTTTTTTAATTTTCTTCAGTCCCTGGGAGCAAGTTGCCGTCTTTTTTTTTTTTTTTCCTTTTTCTTTTTCTTTTCTCCTCTCGTGCTCATTCGCCCTGTTTTTTGAAGTCTCCTTTTTCTCTCCCTTTATACCATGGTTCTCAGCTTATTTTGGGGGGAAATACCTTGAGCAGAATACAGTGGGAAAAGAATCTCTACCCCTTTTTGTTCCAAATTCATTTTTGTCCCTTCCTGTCTCAACAAAAACAAAAACTTTATGGAATCAACACCACCGTGCTCTGTGGGAAAAAAGAAAAACCTTCTGCTCCCTTAGCTCTGCTGGAAGCTGGAGGGTGCTAGGCCCCTGTGTAGTAGTGCATAGAATTCTAGCTTTTTTCCTCCTTTCTCTGTATATTGGGCTCAGAGATTACACTGTGTCTCTATGTGAATATGGACAGTTAGCATTTACCAACATGTACCTGTCTACTTTCTCTTGTTTAAAAAAAAGAAAAAAAAACTTAAAAAAATGGGGTTATAGAAGGTCAGCAAAGGGTGGGTTTGAGATGTTTGGGTGAGTTAAGTGGGCATTTTGACAACATGGCTTCTCCTTTGGCATGTTTAATTGTGATGTTTAACGGACATCCTTGCAGTTTAAGATGACACTTTTAAAATAAAACTCTCTCCTAATGATGACTTGAGCCCTGCCACTCGATGGGAGAATCAGCAGAACTTGTAGGATCTTATTTGGAATTGACATTCTCTATTGTAATTTTGTTCCTGTTTATTTTTAAATTTTCTTTTTGTTTCACTGGAAAGGAAAGATGATGCTCAGTTTTAAACGTTAAAAGTGTACAAGTTGCTTTGTTACAATAAAACTAAATGTGTACACAAAAAAAAAAAAAAAAAAAAAAAAAAAAAGATGATCTCTTCCAAAAGACACCAGTTCCTAAAGTAATCAGTAAGATTTTGTTTTTCTTCTTCGGTGTGTTTGGAGAAATAAGTC